>NW_028318355.1:390000-488820 GCF_062004578.1 Staurois parvus
TCCAGGGGAGGGAAACCTTTGACCACAGCCGTATGGGTGATTTTTGTTATGATTTTAAAAAGGATCCAAACAACTCTGTGATAATAGCTTCATATGATCTCTATCTGTGAACAAAAGACAGTTTTTGTGGCATTAGCCCAGTAAAGGCTTCTTTCTGGCAACTTGATCATCCAGCTTCATATTGTGCTCCTTGAAACAACCACACCGTCTTTTCCCAGAGCAGCCTGTATTTTTGGTTTTCAATGCATTTACGAATTCATTTTTAATCATGTCCCTGTACAGTATTTATTCCTTTAAAATGATCTGTTCAAAACTTTTTATAGAGTGCATTTTAAAGGCATAAATATTGTACAGGGACATGATTGGTTTTCAATGCATTTACAAATTCATTTTTAATCATGTCCCTGTACAGTATTTATGCCTTTAAAATGCACTCTATAAAAAGAGTTTTGAACAGATCATTTTAAAGGCATAGTACTGTACAGGGACATGATTAAAAATGAATTCGTAAATGCATTGAAAACCAATTAATCCGTTCCGGTGGTCAGAAAAAAGTAAAAAAAAAAAAAAAAGTCTTTGATCTGTTCAAAACTCTTTATAGAGTGCAAAGACTTTTTACTTTTTTCTGACCTCTGTAACGGATTAATTGATTTTCAATGCATTCCTATGGCAAACTGCGTTTCGGTTTACAAACGTTTCGCAGTACGAAAAGTCCCATAGAACGCATTCAATTTGTAAACCGAGGTACGCTGGTATTTAACATAGAACACAATCTACGAGACTGCTAGAACGTTCCGTCAGGTTTCTGTTGCTGTCTGGGTCCCGGTTGAAGAGGTCCACCTCATTTTCTGTCACCATAACATCGGTGTCACCGGCTTTGTTTCCGGTTAAAATGCTTTTTGCGCATAAACTGATTCTGTAACAGGGAATTGTTTTTTGTTTTTTTTTTGTAACGTTTTAGCTGTAAATCTTGTCGTCCCTTTTTTTTTTTTTTTTTTTTTTTGTTTCTTTTTTTGTTTCTTTTTTTGTTTCTTCAGAAAAAATAGATGTGACAGGTCCTCTTTAACAGGTCAGTCTTCCCAAATATTTACTACTGTTGCGGATGCCCCCTCCTGTCACTTGACGAACGGTTCCGTCCATCTGCTGCGGAGGACAAGGTGTTGAGCGTGTGGCAGGGAATGCATTACGTTACATAGCGGCGTGCCATCTGCTGCAGGCAGGCCAGCTCTGGTCACTCGCAGGCTAAGCTGATTTCCCAGCCCTCGGGCCAAAGCCTCAGCGTAGAGCGGCTCATGCTGAGAAGCCGCGATCGCATGACATGTTTGTTTTGAATTTTTTTGCGAAGAATTTCAGCTGCTGCCTACAACGGCGGTCAGGTGACTCTTGTCTACAGGTTTGTTTGTGTTCACAGATAGGAATCAAATGATTTTGAGTCCGTTTTATGCCTATAGATTTTTAAACAGCTTTTTCTTTTTTTTTTTTTTTTCGTTTTGTTTTTTTCTTTGTTATATACATATGGTTGTATTATTTAAATCATAATTTAATAAGTGACAAAGGGTCCCAGAGCTAAATGGGTTAGCTTAAGAGACAACAAGGTGGTTCTTGCTTTGCAGCTCCCTTTGTATGATTGAAACCTCAGAGTAGGACTTCTGATAGGGGAGGAGCCACTGCTGATGATGGATGAATGTGAAAAGATAAAAACCACCTGCTGCCTGAATAGAAGACTGCATATTGTGTGTTATTTATTTCAGGTACTTATATAGCGCCGTCAATTTACACAGCACTTTATATATATTGTACATTCACATCAGTCCCTAACCCTCAAGGGGTGTACAATCTCAGGTCCCTAACCCTCAAGGGGTGTACAATCTCAGGTCCCTAACCCTCAAGGGGTGTACAATCTAAGGTCCCTAACCCTCAAGGGGCGTACAATCTAAGGTCCCTAACCCTCAAGGGGTGTAAAATCTAAGGTCCCTAACCCTCAAGGGGTGTAAAATCTAAGGTCCCTAACCCTCAAGGGGTGTAAAATCTAAGGTCCCTAACCCTCAAGGGGCGTACAATCTAAGGTCCCTAACCCTCAAGGGGCGTACAATCTAAGGTCCCTAACCCTCAAGGGGCGTACAATCTAAGGTCCCTAACCCTCAAGGGGCGTGCAATCTAAGGTCTTTAACCCTCAAGGGGCGTACAATCTAAGGTCCCTAACCCTCAAGGGGCGTACAATCTAAGGTCTCTAACTCACATTCATACATACACATACTAGGGACAATTTAGACAGGATCCAATTAACCTACTAGCATGTCTTTGTGTGGGAGGAACCCGGAGGAAACCCACACAGGCACAGGGAGAACATGCAAACTCCTGGCAGGTGGTGCCGTGGTTGGGTGTTAATCCTGGGTGAAAGTTGTGTGTAAACATAAATAGACCCTCTAGATCAGGGGTCTCCAAACTATGGCCCTCCAGATGTTGAGGAACTCCAAGTCCCATGAGGCCTTGCAAGTCTCTGACAGCCACAGGCAAGACTCCCAGAGGCAGAGGCATGATGGGACTGGTAGTACTTCAACAGCTGGAGGGCTGTAGTTTGGAGACCCCTGGTCTAGGTCAACCTTTCTCCACCTTTTCAACACAAAGGAACCCTTGAAATAACTTTCTGCTAAAATTCCAACTGGTCACTGAACTTCTTGGTAGATCCAACCATCCTTGGAACAGACCAGTCTTTCTCAAGCTTTTCGATACAGAGGAACCCTTGAAATTTTTCCAGTTTCAGAGAAACCTTGCTAAAAATTAAAATATCTACACCTCATGATACATTAATGTGATGGTCAGTGGGAAGAATGCTCTGTACACTTGTGGTCACTGGGAAGAATTACCCCTTTACAGATGGCTAAAAGGATCAATGGTGTCAGTGGAAACTTATCTGAGAGGGAGAAATTGCTCCTTGTTCAAGGAACCCCTAGGAACCTCTGGAGGAAACCTGGTTGAGAAACCCTGGTCGAGATGGCCAAACGTTGGACACTCGACCATCACATCTGTTAGCTTGTTGGACATCTCATTCCAAAACCATAGCTATGTATAGAGGGGTTTCCACATACTTCTGGCCTTAGTGTATGTACAGCGGGCAGTCTAATTTGCTCATTACATACTTGGGCTGCAAGATGGTGATTAAATGTTACCGCTCCCCATCACAATAGTTGTCCTCACAACAGAGCTCAAATATGGAAGTAGCTGTTAAAGCTTCTTAAAAAAATTCTTCTTTAAGAAGATTAATTTATTACCGGGATTTAAAGAGCAGGGGTCTCCAAACTTTCCAAACAGAGGGCCATTTTTCTGTCTTTCAGAATTTAGGAGGGCCACACTGTGGCCAGTGGGAGTAGAAAGAGTCTCATCATTGGTGTCAGTGGGAGGAATGGTGCCCCATCTATGGTCTTAGTGGGAGGAATAGTGCCCCATCTATGGTCTTAGTGGGAGGAATAGTGCCCCAACATTGGTGTCAGTGGAAGGAATAGTGCCCCATCATTGGTATCAGTGGGAGGAATAGTGCCCCAACATTGGTGTCAGTGGGAGGAATAGTGCCCCAACATTGGTATCAGTGGGAGGAATAGTGCCCCATCATTGGTATCAATGGGAGGAATAGTGTCCCATCATTGGTATTAGTGGGAGGAATAGTGCCCCATCATTGGTATCAGTGGGAGGAATAGTGCCCCATCATTGGTATCAATGGGAGGAATAGTGTCCCATCATTGGTATCAGTGGGAGGAATAGTGCCCCATCATTGGTATCAATGGGAGGAATAGTGTCCCATCATTGGTATTAGTGGGAGGAATAGTGCCCCATCTATGGTCTTAGTGGGAGGAATAGTGCCCCAACATTGGTGTCAGTGGAAGGAATAGTGCCCCATCATTGGTATCAGTGGGAGGAATAGTGCCCCAACATTGGTGTCAGTGGGAGGAATAGTGCCCCAACATTGGTATCAGTGGGAGGAATAGTGCCCCATCATTGGTATCAATGGGAGGAATAGTGTCCCATCATTGGTATTAGTGGGAGGAATAGTGCCCCATCATTGGTATCAGTGGGAGGAATAGTGCCCCATCATTGGTATCAATGGGAGGAATAGTGTCCCATCATTGGTATCAGTGGGAGGAATAGTGCCCCATCATTGGTATCAGTGGGAGGAATAGTACCCCATCATTGGTATCAGTGGGGGGGGAATAGTACCCCATCATTGGTATCAGTGGGAGGAATAGTGCCCCATCATTGGTATCACTGTGAGGAATAGTGCCCCATCGTTGGTGTCAGTGGGAGGAATAGTGCCCCATCGTTGGTGTCAGTGGGAGGAATAGTGCCCCATCATTGGTGTCAGTGGGAGGAATAGTACCCCATCATTGGTGTCAGTGGGAGGAATAGTGCCCCATCATTTGTATCAGTGGGAGGAATAGTGCCCCATCATTGGTATCAGTGGGAGGAATAGTGCCCCATCATTGGTATCAGTGGGAGGAATAGTGCCCCATCATTGGTGTCACTGTGAGGAATAGTGCCCCATCATTGGTGTCAGTAGGAGGAATAGTGCCCCGTCGGTGGGGTCAGTCGGAGGACTAGTATCCCTAGGGCCAGATAAAGACAAGCAAAGGGCTGCAGTGTGGAGACCACTGTTACAGGGCTCCATCAATTTATGTGATGCTTTGCCTACCATGCATTCACATCAGTCCCTGTCCTCGAAGAACCATCCATATCATCCCTCATTCCTAGCTTTATGATTCATCTACATTACATTTTTAGAACTCGTCTTTGAAATATTTATTTTCATTTGTTTTCAGGTGGTCACATGACCACTAACCCTCCACCTCTGTGGCTTGCAGAGGGAGAGGCAGGTGGAGCTTGACTTTAAAACAGTATCCATTGAGCTGTGCCTAATGTGAGTAAATGGAAAAAAAAAAAAAAAGTATGCATGTGCAGTAGATGTCTGTGTCATAAAGGCACATACAAAATAGAGATCAAATCTGATGTGCGGAGAGAAGATGAATAAGTAATGAAGAGCTGATATTTCCAGTTCCCGACAACACTCTGGGAATAGCTGCTGAGCAGCGTTGTTGGGCCAGCATAGGAAATCAGATGAAAGTAATTCTGGGTTTATATCTGTGTTTTGGGAATGTGCGCAACTCATGCGCTTTCCCAACATGCAGTGTGCTGTCCTTTAGCAGACGCTGCTTCACCTCAGCCATCTGGCGGCGCTTGAGGGCGGCACCCCGGGGCATGTGCGGCGTTTCAGGGTGGTGGCAGCCTGGGGCATGCGCTGCGCTTGAGGGTTGCTGCCCGCCCGGGGAATGCGCGGCGCTTGAGGGTTGCTGCCCCAGGCGCTTGAGGGCTGCTGCCCGCTCGGGGCATGCGCGGCACTTGAGGGCGGTGGCAGCCCGGGGTATGCGCTGAGCTTTAGTGTGGTGGCAGCTCGGGGCATGCTCGGCGCTTGAGGGTGGTTGCAACCTGGGGCATGCGCGGCGCTTGAGGGTTGCGGCGCTTGAGGGCGGTGGCAGCCCGGGGCATGCGTGCCGCTTGAGGGCGGTGGCAGCCCGGGGCATGCGTGCCGCTTGAGGGCGGTGGCAGCCCGGGGCATGCGTGCCGCTTGAGGGCGGTGGCAGCCCGGGGCATGCGTGCCGCTTGAGGGCGGTGGCAGCCCGGGGCATGCGTGCCGCTTGAGGGCGGTGGCAGCCCGGGGCATGCGTGCCGCTTGAGGGCGGTGGCAGCCCGGGGCATGCGTGCCGCTTGAGGGCGGTGGCAGCCCGGGGCATGCGTGCCGCTTGAGGGCGGTGGCAGCCTGGGGCTTGAGGGCGGTGGCAGCCTGGGGCTTGAGGGCGGTGGCAGCCCGGGGCATGCCTGGGGCTTGAGGGCGGCGGCAGCCCGGGGCAAGCGCGGGGCTTGAGGGCGGCGGCAGCCCGGGGCAAGCGCGGGGCTTGAGGGCGGCGGCAGCCCGGGGCAAGCGCGGCGCTTGAGGGTTGTGGCAGCCCGGGGCTTGAAGGTGGTGGCAGCCCGGGGCATGCGCGGCGCTTGAGGGTGGTCGCAGCCCGGGGCATGCGCGGCGCTTGAGGGTGGTCGCAGCCCGGGGCATGCGCGGCGCTTGAGGGTGGTCTCAGCCCGGGACATGCGCGGCGCTTGAGGGTGGTGGCAGCCCGGGGCTTGAGGGTTGTGGCAGCCTGGGGCATTCCCGGGGCTTGAAGGTGGTGGCAGCCCGGGGCATGCGCGGCGCTTGAGGGTGGTCTCAGCCCGGGGCATATGCGGCACTTGAGGGTGGTGGCAGCCCGGGGCATGCAGGGTGCAGTGAAGTGGGAGGTTGCTCTGATGCCTCCTGAGATGTGACACCTCCATATACTAGGTGCCTTGGGCTGACTTTATATCAGGTCTATCAATTTGCAGTGCAGTGCTGAAAGTTTGTACATTCTCCAGCAGTTTCGGAACGATTGCAGGGATTGCACTTCACCCACCTATGTGTCTGACTTGTCATACTCCCAGCCGCTTGTAGGCAAATGTCACCCGGCTGTCAGCTTGTCCCTGGAATCTTCTTGCCAGCAGCAAGACGTCTGCGCAGACATTACACCACCGTAGGGGATACCGCTAAGCGTTTTCTCTTTGCATTTTGCTTTGGTAAGGAAATCTATTCAGCAAAAAGCAGAGAATCAGGATATTTCTCAGAATGCAGAGAAGGAGAATATATTTATATTTTTAGTCCCAAAGGAAGATTGTGTATTTTTTGTAAGTTCAGCTATCAGGTAGTTATTGTAAAAGTGTAAACCTGACAACAAAAATATATAATGTATTGCAGCCTTACATGTCCTTAGATGCGGTGGCTGCATTCATTTTCTTTCTTCAGTTTTTTTTCTTACCTGTCCTTTCACTTGGTGATCCTGACTGTAGCATACTTCCTGTCCTAGGGTGACAACGTACACTCAGTTTACTACACCTGTAGAGCATGTTGTCACTTTTTGGATTTCCTAATTTGCATATCATGGTGGAAAGAGAGCTGTAAATAAGACTGAATGCAGACTGGGTTCTCTATGATGCCTTTTCTCCTAGAGGAGTTGAGCAGCTGGGAAATGTGGTAAAAAAGGCTGCAATTTTTTTTTGCATGCATGTTCATGCACGTTGATGTGCGTTCATGTGCCCGGCATTAATGCATGCTATTGGTCTGAATGTTGATTTTGACCATTAGAATGTATTGGTGCATAAATAGGCCTAGTGCTAATGCTTGTTTATGCATTTTTAGGCGGTTTTACGCTCAAAAGCTCCTCCCCTTTTAATGCGACTTTTGGTGAGTTTTTCTGCCTCTAAAGTCCTGTAAATGACTAGTGTGCATGGATACTTGGGGGCTTATTTACTAAGGGCTCATGTACACTGCAGCTGATAAACTCGCATTTAGGAGCTGTTCAGCGCTTTTTCCAGCAGCCCCTGAACTCTCCCTAATGTTCTCCTATGTGTCCATGTACACATCTTCGTTTACAGACGTTTTTTTGAACGCAGAAAACTTGCATTCAGCAGTAGATTTTATCAGCGTTTCAAACGCAAAACGCAGCTAACAGCATTTATAGGCGTTTGCAATTTTTTTTTGTAACTCTTCCATTTCCAGATGCTGTCCAGAGCCTTTTTTTCATCATGAAAAATGCATGCAAAGCGTTTTCCCGGTACTCAAATGGACCCGGTACACCATACTTTGAGGTTTTGCAAGAAATAAAAAATATGTTAGACACGGCTGCAATAATTTCTGCACAGAAATGAGCCGGAACACATCCAAACATCACGAAAAAAGACAACTAATCTAAACAAATACTGCCATCTCTGCTTCTGCTCTCTCTATTCCTCTCAAAATGTCTGAAATCGTTATTTTTTTTACTGTTTTTCAGTGCATTTTGGTTATCTTTAACCACCTTCTGCCCGCCATATAGTACAATGACGGGAGCAAGGTGGTTCTCTCGTTCTGATATGACGTCCTTCCATTTTCTCCGTGCATGTGCGGCTCAGGGAGCGCGCGGTGATCGCCGGTGCGCTGTGTCCCTCGGACACAGCGGATCACGGAGAGAGCCGAAGATGTCGGCTCGGTCATGTGATCAGCTGTGTCCAATCACAGCTGATCACATGTAAAGACGGAAATGCCGGTTATCTGCATTTCTCTGACAGCTCGAGAGGAGAGCTGGTAATTGGCATTCCGCGGAGGGGACATGTACACTGATCATCAGGGCACTGATGATCAGTGTGCCCTGATGATCAGTGTGGCCCCAAAAGTGCTACCTGTCAGTGTCCATCAGTGCCAGCAGTCGGTGCTCCTCAGTGCCACGTGCCAGTGCCCATCAGTGCCACATATCAGTGCCCATCTGAGCTGCCTTTCAATGTCACCTAACAGTGCCAGTCAGTGCCGCCTATCAGTGCCATATATCAGTGATGTCTTTCAGTGCCCATCAGTGCAACATACCAGTGCCACCTATCAGTGCCCATCACTGCAGCCTCATTAGCGCACATCAGTGAAGGAGAAAAATCACTTATTTACAAAATTGTATAACAAAAACTAAGAAAAACGTTTTTTCCCCCCCAAAATTTCAGTGGTTTTTGGTTCGTTTAAGGAAAAGTAAAAAACGCAGAGGTGATTAAACACCACCAAAATAAAGCTCTATCTGTCACAAAAAAATGATAAAACTTTCATATGGGTACAGTGTTGCATGACCGCGCAATTGTCATTCAAAGTGTGACAGCGCTGAAAGCTGGAAATTGGCCTGGGCAGGAAGGGGGTTAAAGTGCCCTGTAGGCGAGGGGTTAAAAAACGCTTCTAAACACAAACTCTCATAAACGCGGTATGCAAATGCGGCTAAACAGACGTTTTTTACCCCACATTTTCCAGCAGTCAGATCCCATCGTTCAGAAGTGTCCCGTGTACATGGGGCCTAAAACTGAAGAGTGCAAAATCTGGTGAATCTGCACAAAAACCAATCGGCTTCCAGGTTTTATTGCCAAAGCTTAATTGAACAAGCCGAATTTAGAAGCTGATTGGCTGCCATGCACAGCTGCACCAGATTCTGAGTTCACCAGTTTTAGTAAATCTACCCCTTTGGTTCACGTGGAGAGGCGTTTAGAGGCAGAGATTTAAAAAAAAAAAAAAAAAAAGCTCAAACGCCTCAAAAGCAACATTTTTAAGCTCAAATGTGCATGATGCCTAATACTGACAACAGTCAGTGGGGGGCAAAGGGCACAGGAAGTCATCAGCCAACCGCTGGCAGGCAGGTTTGCACTTATTTAGCAGATTTAACAAAACACTTTCACTGGTATATTTAGTCAGTTAGTGTCAGATTGCCCGCTTCACTTTCACAGTCCCACTATAAGTTGCTGATTGCCGCCATTCCTAGTGTTAGAAAAACAATAGTTGGAGTATAAATACCATTGTTTGTAGACGCTAAAACTTTCACACAAACCAATCAATATACACTTAGTGGGATTTTTTTTTTTCTTTTTTACAAAGACGTAGCAGAATACATTTTGCCCTAAATTTATGAAGAAATTAGATTTTTTTAATATTATTTATTGGATATGCTTTTTATTATAATACAGGATTTATATATTATTATTATACAGGATTTATATTGCGCCAACAGTTTGCGCAGCGCTTTACAATATAAGGGAGACAGTACAACTACAATACATTTCAGTACAGGAGGAATAGGAGGGTCCGGCTCGTGGAGCTTACAATCTAAAGGAAGGGGGAGGTGATACAAAAGGTGATAGCTGCGGGGGATGATCTGGTGGAGGTGATTCAAGTACAGTTTTTAGGTGGAGGTGGGGTAGGCTTCCCTGAAGAAGTGCGTTTTCAAAGATCGTCTAAAGGCAGACAGGGTGGGGGATGACCGGACATACTGTGGTAGGGAGTTCCAGAGGATGGGAGAGGCTCTGGAGAAGTCCTGGAGGCGAGCGTGGGAGGAGGTGATGAGGGAGCTAGAGAGGAAGATATCTTGGGAGGAGCGGAGTGGGCGATTTGGGCGGCATCTGCGGATGAGGTTGGCAGTGTTGAGGATGGCTTTGTAAGCTGTAGTTAGTATTTTGAATTTTATACCTTGGGTTAGTGGAAACCAATGAAGGGTTTGGCAGAGAGGGGCAGCAGTTGCTGATCGGTTGGTAAGGAGGATGAGTCTAGCAGCAGTCGCTGATCGGTTGGTAAGGAGGATGAGTCTAGCAGCAGTCGCTGATCGGTTGGTAAGGAGGATGAGTCTAGCAGCAGTCGCTGATCGGTTGGTAAGGAGGATGAGTCTAGCAGCAGTCGCTGATCGGTTGGTAAGGAGGATGAGTCTAGCAGCAGTCGCTGATCGGTTGGTAAGGAGGATGAGTCTAGCAGCAGTCGCTGATCGGTTGGTAACATTTATGAGTCTAGCAGCAGTCGCTGATCGGTTGGTTGGTGTATGAGTCTAGCAGCAGTCTCTGATCGGTTGGTAAGGAGGATGAGTCTTGCAGCAGTTGCTGATCGGTTGGTAAGGAGGATGAGTCTAGCAGCAGTCGCTGATCGGTTGGTAACATTTATGAGTCTAGCAGCAGTCGCTGATCGGTTGGTTGGTGTATGAGTCTAGCAGCAGTCTCTGATCGGTTGGTAAGGAGGATGAGTCTTGCAGCAGTTGCTGATCGGTTGGTAAGGAGGATGAGTCTAGCAGCAGTCGCTGATCGGTTGGTAACATTTATGAGTCTAGCAGCAGTCGCTGATCGGTTGGTTGGTGTATGAGTCTAGCAGCAGTCGCTGATCGGTTGGTTGGTGTATGAGTCTAGCAGCAGTCGCTGATCGGTTGGTTGGTGTACGAGTCTAGCAGCAGTCGCTGATCGGTTGGTAAGGAGGATGAGTCTTGCAGCAGTTGCTGATCGGTTGGTAAGGTGGATGAGTCTAGCAGCAGTCGCTGATCGGTTGGTAAGGTGGATGAGTCTAGCAGCAGTCGCTGATCGGTTGGTAAGGAGGATGAGTCTAGCAGCAGTCGCTGATCGGTTGGTAAGGTGGATGAGTCTAGCAGCAGTTGCTGATCAGTAACATTTATGAGTCTAGCAGCAGCATTCATAATAGACTGAAGGGGGGATAGCCTGTGTAACTGTAGACCAGTGAGGAGGGAGTTGCAGTAATCAAGGCAGGTTTTATAGGAGAAAGTAAAAAATATAATTTCGGGTTTTTTTTAGGGTTTTTTTTTTTTTCTTCTTCAAAGTAGTGCAGGAACCTTTTTAAAGTCGCAGCGATTTTGAAAAGGTTTGTACACTACTTTGGGTGCGACTGAATGCCAGAGAATGTAAAATTGCATCAAAGTCACACTCAATACTTTCCTATTGGCAAAAAAAAAAAAAAGCAAAACGCATCAAAAACTCGTGTTCAAAAGCACAAAATGCGCCGGGTAAAAAAGCATGAATTGCAACGTGTATAGATGGGAACCAGGCCTTAGGAAATCTTGCTTTTTTTGTGGACTTAACCTCCTAAGACTTCATGCATTGAATTCCATGGCAGCTGAACAATGAGGCTCCCAGTGTTGTGACACTTGACAAAGGTCTTGTTGGAGCCGTGCAGCGTGTGCCTAGTACAATAGCAGTCATGTGCTATGAAAAGAGATACCCGGCGCTGGTTGGTTTGTGTGGATGGTGGGCGTGGCCTGAGCCCTTGTAAACACTGGTTGTAAGTGACGGGGGGGGGGGGGAGTCCAGCATGCAGCCTCAGCACTGTCCTCCACAATATTCTATTTCATATCGGAGACCCTGAGCATTGTTTGGTGAGAGGGAGGCATCCAGCAGCTGAACATGCCAGCGTGCCGGGGTGTGGGCTGTGCGAATAGCGCTTTGTCTCCCCCCTTAAAGCAGAACTCCGGTCAAAACTTTTTTTTTTTTTTCCCCCATGCAGAGGGGCTGTGCCCCTACTGCATGGGTTATGTTCTGGTTTTGTCCAGGAAAAATCTGTACTGAACCAGTCCTCCGATCCTTCGGAAAACTGCGCTACCCCATGTCTAGTGATGGACTGTTCCTGCTGTCCCTGTGTCCATAGCCGGTCTATGGGCATAATGATGTCAGGAACAACCCATTCACTAGACTGCTAGTGTGCAGGGGGGCAGGAGCGGCTGCTCATGCGCTTGGAGGATTTGTGGATTAGGTGAGTATATTTTTGCTTTCAGAGCCCCTATACAAAAATTAGCATTACTTTCCCATACAGTGGGGTGGTGCCCCCCCCCCCCCCGCATAGATTAAGTTCTGGTTTTGTCCAAGTGCTCGGGGAAAAGCTGTACTGAACTGTTCCTCAGATCCTCTGGAAAATTGCGCTCCCCCAGTTCTGGTTTTGTCCTGGTGTTTGGGGAAAAGCTGTACTGAACCGTTCCTCCGATCCTCTGGAAAATTGCGCTCCACCAGTTTTGGTTTTGTCCAGGGGCTCAGGGAAAAGCTGTACTGCACCATTCCTCCGATCCTCCGGAAAACTGCGCTCCCCCCAGGTCTAGTAATGGACTGTTCCTGCTGTCCTTGTGTCCATAGCCGGTCTATGGGCATAATGACGTCAGGAACAACCCATTCACAAGACTGCTAGCATGCAGGTAGGGCAGGAGCGGCCGCTCGTGCGCTCGGAAGATTGGCGGATTAGGTGAGTATATTTTTGCTTTCAGAGCCCCTATACAAAAATGAGCATTACTGTCCCATACAGTGGGGTGGTGCCCCCCCCCCCCCCCCGCATAGATTAAGTTCTGGTTTTGTCCAAGTGCCCAGGGAAAAGCTGTACTGAACTGTTCCTCAGATCCTCTGGAAAATTGCGCTCCCCCAGTTCTGGTTTTCTCCAGGGGCTCAGGGAAAAGCTGTACTGCACCATTCCTCCAATCCTTCAGAAAACTGCGCTCCCCCATGTCTAGTGATGGGCTGTTCCTGCCGTCCTCACGTCCATAGCTGGTCTATGGGCATAATGACGTCAGGAATAACCCATTCACAAAACTTCTCCGATCCTCTGGAAAACTGCGCTCCCCCAGTTCTGGTTTTGTCCAGGGGCTCAGGGAAAAGCTGTACTGAACCATTCCTCTGATCCTCTGGAAAATTGCGCTCCCCCAGTTCTGGTTTTGTCCAGGGGCTCAGGGAAAAGCTGTACTGAACCATTCCTCCGATCCTCCGGAAAACTGCGCTCCCCCATGTCTAGTAATAGACATAATGACAGGCATATTGACATCAGGAACAACCCAATCACAAGACTGCTAGTGTGCGGGGGGGGTTCAGGAGCGGCTGGCCGTGCGCTCGGAGGACTTGTGGATTAGGTGAGTATATTTTTACTTTCAGAGCCCCTAGACAAAAATGAGCATTATCTTCCCATGGAGAGGGGCTGTGCCTGCACTGCATAGGTTAAGTGCTGGTTTTGTCCAGGGGCTCAGGGGAAAGCTGTACCGAACCATTCCTCCTATCCTCTGGAAAACTGCACTCCCCCATGTCTAATAATGGGCTGTTCCTGCCGTCCTCACGTCCATAGCCAGTCTATGGGCATAATGACGTCGAGAACAACCCATTCACAAGACTGCTAGCATACGGGGGGGCAGGAGCGGCCGGTCGTGCGCTTGGAGGATTGGCGGATTGGCGGATTAGGTGAGTATATTTTTGCTTTCCGAGCCCCTAGACAAAAACGAGCATTATTTCCCATACAGTAGGGCTGTGCCTGCACCGCATGGGAAAATAATAATCATTTTGCCCATAATTCTTCTTTTAGAGCCAGTTCACACTACAAAAATGCATTCCGGATACGTTTATGTTCACACCACACTCGGTTTTGGTGCAGTTTTGGTGCAGTTTGCTATGTTCCGTTATGGTTCTGTGCAAAGAAAATGCAGAATGTTCTTTTTTTTTTTTTTTTTTTTTTTTTTTTCTTCCTGCACCAGGAACTGACTGCACTAGTGTGAACCAGGGCCATTGGAATACATGGAAAACACTGTGCATGCATTTTTGATGCAGAAAAACAGCACTGTGAACTAGCCCATGACGTAAAAGCTGTGTCTTGTCACATTCGGAGTCATTGTAATATACGCACCTTGAAGGGTACCTGTCACCAAAAAGGTTGCAGACCAGCTAAAATACCATTGAAGGTGTTTTATGATATCTGGCAAATTAAAAAAAAAAAAAAAAAAAAAGTAGTTCATCCAGCCTGAAATCTTGTGATCTGATATCTTCATGTACTCTGTCTGCAGACTGTTATCAGGTAGCATTGTTCCCAGATATCCCTGTGGATTACACAACACCTCCCCCTGTTATGGAGAAGAAGGGGATGGTGTCCTAACACACTGCCTGTCGTTTGGTGAAAGTGATGCTCAGAGTACGGTTGTCACCCTAGGAAAGGAAGTGAGGTAATGGCAGGATCACTAAAAAAACAGGAAAAAAGTGAAAAAAAAAACTTATACAACCACCACATCTAGGAACCTGTAAACTGCAATACTGTCAATGTTTGACACACTTTAAAACCCATTCACTATATTCTCATGTAAGAGTCAACATCTTCATGTATTATTTTATCAATAATAAAAATTATGATGAAAATCTAAAGAAAACAGCAATAAAAAAATAATCCAATATTTCTATTCTAAGATGACAATTCATCTTCTTTGTCGTCGTCGTCATCAAATAATTATTTTTATTTTTACTATTAGATTATTTTTATTTCTGTTATTAGATTATTATTTAGATCATTTTATTATTATTATTATTATTATTATTAATAATAATAATAATAATAATAATAATAATAATAATTAATAATAACCGTCATTAATACTACTATTACTATTAATAGTTATAATATCAATGAAGTCCTGCTTCACAGTAGTGCGATTTTAGTTGCAACTTGGGTCGCACCGAAAAGCATGACAATGGAAATCATTGATTTTAGTGGTGCCTGTTCACATCGACTTTGGGGAGGGTTCAGGTGCTACTTTGGTGTGATTTTTTTTTTGGTGAAAAAAGATGCAAAAGAAATGCTAGCAAATGCGGGAAAACGCCACTAAATGATAATGCCCCAACGACTTCAATAGAAACGCATCAAAAATGCATGTACTTGTGTTTTTGATCTATTTTGGCAGTTTTCTATGGCATCATTCTCCTACAAAAAAAACACATAATAAAAAAACACATTGCAAAATTGCACTGAAACTCCGATCAAGCTGCAGCAGCATTCGTATAAAGCTAGCGTACATCCGCAGGTTTTATTTCAATAATTCCTGGTGATCCTGTTTCTTTTATAGAGTGACCACGCTCTGTCTTTATCCCCCAGTTGGGCTCCTGTGTTGTCATCCTGTCACATGGGCTTTTGATGGAGACTAGAAATGGCCGATTTCATACACATTACTGGGTCCACTGATGTCACCATGTAGAGATCCTCCCTGAGAAATGCCATGTAGCCTTCAGTATGTGTAGACTGGAAGTTGCTGGAAAGAGGCCGTAGGAAATCAGCAGTGCTGAGATGTAAAAAAAAGTGAAAAGTCTTTTTTTTTTTAAATATATACATGCATGTATGTGTATGTATATATATTATGTCTCACTGTGTGTGTGTGTGTGTGTGTGTGTGTATATATATATATATATATATATGTGTGTGTGTGTGTGTGTGTGTGTGTGTGTGTATATATATATATATATATATATGTGTGTGTGTGTATATGTACAGTCAGGTCCATAAATATTGGGACATTGACACAATTCTAACATTTTTGGCTCTATACACCACCACAATTGAGGGTATTTACATCCAAATCAGGTGAACGGTGTAGGAATTACAACAGTTTGCATATGTGCCTCCCACTTGTTAAGGGACCAAAAGTAATGGGACAATTGGCTTCTCAGCTGTTCCACGGCCAGGTGTGTGTTATTCCCTCATTATCCCAATTACAATGAGCAGATAAAAGGTCCAGAGTTCATTTCAAGTGTGCTATTAGTATTTGGAATCTGTTGCTGTCAACTCTCAAGATGAGATCCAAAGAGCTGTCACTATCAGTGAAGCAAGCCATCATTAGGCTGAAAAAACAAAACAAACCCATCAGAGAGATAGCAAAAACCTTAGGCGTGGCCAAAACAACTGTTTGGAACATTCTTAAAAAGAAGGAACGCACCGGTGAGCTCAGCAACACCAAAAGACCCGGAAGACCACGGAAAACAACTGTGCTGGATGACCGAAGAATTCTTTCCCTGGTGAAGAAAACACCCTTCACAACAGTTGGCCAGATCAAGAACACTCTCCAGGAGGTAGGTGTATGTGTGTCAAAGTCAACAATCAAGAGAAGACTTCACCAGAGTGAATACAGAGGGTTCACCACAAGATGTAAACCATTGGTGAGCCTCAAAAACAGGAAGGCCAGATTAGAGTTTGCCAAACGACATGTAAAAAAGCCTTCACAGTTCTGGAACAACATCCTATGGACAGATGAGACCGACATCAACTTGTACCAGAGTGATGGGAAGAGAAGAGTATGGAGAAGGAAAGGAACTGCTCATGATCCTAAGCAGACCACCTCATCAGTGAAGCATGGTGGTGGTAGTGTCATGGCGTGGGCATGTATGGCTGCCAATGGAACTGCTTCTCTTGTATTTATTGATGATGTGACTGCTGACAAAAGCAGCCGGATGAATTCTGAAGTGTTTCGGGAATATTATCTGCTCATATTCAGCCAAATGCTTCACAACTCATTGGACGCTTCACAGTGCAGATGGACAATGACCCAAAGCAGACTGCAAAGGCAATAAAGAATTTTTTAAGGGAAAAAAGTGGAATGTTATGCAATGGCCAAGTCAATCACCTGACCTGAATCCGATTGAGCATGCATTTCACTTGCTGAAGACAAAACTGAAGGGAAAATGCCCCAAGAACAAGCAGGAAGTGAAGACAGTTGCAGTAGAGGCCTGGCAGAGCACCACCAGGGATGAAACCCAGCGTCTGGTGATGTCTATGCATTCCAGACTTCAGGCTGTATTTGACTGCAAAGGATTTGCAACCAAGTATTAAAAAGTGAAAGTTTGATTTATGATTATTATTCTGTCCCATTACTTTTGGTCCCTTAAAAAGTGGGAGGCACATATGCAAACTGTTGTAATTCCTACACCGTTCACCTGATTTGGATGTAAATACCCTCAAATTAAAGCTGACAGTCTGCAGTTAAAGCACATCTTGTTTATTTCATTTCAAATCCATTGTGGTGGTGTATAGAGCCAAAAATGTTAGAATTGTGTCCATGTCCCAATATTTATGGACCTGACTGTGTGTGTGTGTGTGTATATATATATGTGTGTGTGTGTGTGTGTGTGTGTGTGTATATATATATTAGACAGTTGTTTGGCAGACTAAATCTCCTTTGGTGTATTTTTGCAGCTTGAGCTGCCTGGCTAGTCCTCTCTCTTCACTCATTTCTGAGTCAGTAACCCAGACCAAGGAAGCAAGTCATGAGCTTCACTCTCTACGTACTTGTTTTTGGGCTCTGGTTCAAAGCATTGGTTCCAGAGGATCGGCATATGACAGCCAGGAAGTTAGCATTACCAATGGATGTCATCGGTGGCCGCCAGCAGTTTTTTAGGTTATATCAATTTTTTTTTTTTATTCTGCAAAGCCGGAGTTTTCCTTTAAGGAACTGAGGGGAGAAAGCCGCAGCCGCCGTCTCGATGTTGTTTTGTGAAAAGCGGCACCTGTAGGAGTCAGAACAATGTCCCCTTCTGAGCGGCGAGGCGGGGCCGCCAAACGCTTTTGTGAAAATCGCAAACAAAAGGAAACCAGAGCCTGTCTTCACCCAGGCCGAACGTGAACGGGCGAGCGGAGAGAGGGTTTATTTTTATCTCTGTTTTCATGTGACCGGCGCTCTCGCTCCGAGTGTGTGTACGCGTTTCCCTCTGTAGCAGAAGCAGCCCACGATGGGGTCTGATCATCTTCATTGTACCCTCTGTGTGCGTCCGCTGCCCCTCTGCTGCCCCTCTGTGTGTGGTTCTACCCTTAGACTGAAGAGCTAGCACCTTGACTTCTATGTCCCACCTGTCCCCAGCCTCAGAGGACTCTCTGATCACATGACCTGTGGACATGGATCTGGTCCTGTCACATTTTGTTCGCTCGACTGGTGCAGAGCCAGGATTGGCTAGAGATCTCCTGGAAGGTAAGACAAGGAGCCGAAGCCGTACCTGTGGCGCATTTTGTCGTTCTTTTATTTAAAGTACTAAATCCTCAACTTTTTATAACCGAAACACACTGTTTGGATTATTGTAACACAGGAGAATAAATAATACGATCGCTTAAAGAGCCCACAATTCAAAGTGGTTGTAAAGGCAGGATCTATTCTGTGCATGAAAGTAAAAGAAAATCTGAGCGGAGCTCCTCCCACAGCACCCCCCCTTTTACTCATCTGAGCCCGATCCCAATCCTGGTGCTTGTTCCACCTGACATTACTAAGGTTGTAGGATTGAATCCCATCCATGGCACCACCTGCCTGGAGTTTACATGTTCTCCCTGTGCCTGCGTGGTTTTCCTCCAGGTACTCCAGTTTCCTCCTACGCTCCAAACACATGCTGGTTAATTGGCTCCTGTCTAAATTGCCCCTAGTATGTGTGTGTATGAATGTAAGTTAGGGACCCTTGAGGGTTAGGGACTGATGTGAATGTACAATATATATGTAAAGCGCTGCGTAAATTGACGGCGCTATATAAGTACCTGAAATAAATAACACACAATATGCAGTCTTCTATTCAGCCAGCAGGTGGTTTTTATCTTTTCACATGCATCCATCATCAGCAGTGGCTCCTTCCCTGTCAGAAGGCCTACTCTGAGGTTTCAATCAGACAAAGGGAGCTGCAAAGCAAGAACCACCTTGTTGTCTCTTAAGCTAACCCATTTAGCTCTGGGACCCTTTGTCACTTAAGTGTTCCTGCATGGCGACCACTTCCTGTTATCTCACATATATATGGGTGTACTAGGTTATAACCCTCAAGGGGCGTACAATCTAAGGTCCCTAACCCTCAAGGGGCGTACAATCTATGGTCCCTAACCCTCAAGGGGTGTACAATCTAAGGTCCCTAACCCTCAAGGGGCGTACAATCTAAGGTCCCTGACCCTCAAGGGGCGTACAATCTAAGGTCCCTGACCCTCAAGGGGCGTACAATCTAAGGTCCCTGACCCTCAAGGGGCGTACAATCTAAGGTCCCTGACCCTCAAGGGGCGTACAATCTAAGGTCCCTGACCCTCAAGGGGCGTACAATCTAAGGTCCCTGACCCTCAAGGGGCGTACAATCTAAGGTCCCTGACTCTCAAGGGGAGTACAATCTAAGGTCCCTAACCCTCAAGAAGTGTACAATCTAAGGTCCCTAACCCTCAAGGGGCGTACAATCTAAGGTCCCTGACCCTCAAGGGGCGTACAATCTAAGGTCCCTGACCCTCAAGGGGAGTACAATCTAAGGTCCCTAACCCTCAAGAAGTGTACAATCTAAGGTCCCTGACCCTCAAGGGGCGTACAATCTAAGGTCCCTGACCCTCAAGGGGCGTACAATCTAAGGTCCCTGACCCTCAAGGGGCGTACAATCTAAGGTCCCTAACCCCCAAGAGCGTACAATCTAAAGTCCGAACCTTCAAGGGGGGTACAATCTAAGGTCCCTAACCCTCAAGGGGCGTACAATCTAAGGTCCTTAACCCTCAAGGGGTGCACAATCTAAGGTCCTTGACCCTCAAGGGGCGTACAATCTAAGGTCCCTAACTCACATTCATACATACACATACTAAGGCCAATTTAGATAGGAGCCAATTAACCTACCAGCATGTCTTTTGGAGTGTGGGAGGAAACAGGAGTACCTGGAGGAAACCCACGCAGGCACAGGGAGAACGTGCAAACTCCAGGCAGGTGGTGCCATGGCTGGCATTCGAATCAAGGACCCTAGTAAAGCCAGGTGGAAGTGCCAACCATTCAGCCCCTGACCTTCCAGGTAAAGACGGTTTCCACTCATAACCGCACCAGCTACAGATCGTATTGTTATTTGTTCCAGTGTGCATGAGTGCCGCCGCCGCATTCCTAACATTTCCCTGGTGTGGAGACTATGCCTGTGGTGTCGGCGCAGGCAACATCCCCACATTGGGGAAACTATGAATGCTGGGGAAGGCATGTGCGCTAGCCCAAAGAATGATGGGACATCTAGATTACACACACAAGGCAATGCTCTCTGCCCTTCCTCCAAGGAAAGCCATCACTCATTTTATTGGAGGAGGAGCAGTGGAGGCTCCTCTTGGGCAGTCCTCTCGGGTTGCCTGTGCTGGAGAATTTTAAACAATCCCTACTGCTGAGGGGAAGGCTTGCAGCGTATCCTGTTTCTTGATCCCTTGTCCTGTCCTCTGGATTAAAGACCAAATCCACCAAATGTTACTACGGTCTACTGAAGTGTAACAAGCATTTCATACGTGTCTGAGGCTTTTATTGACCATTTGCAGAGGCAATCTTTGCAGTGTTGGCCCTTCTTTATTCAAGACCTCTGCAGTTGTCCCTGGCATGCTGCCAATCAACTTCTGGGCCACATCCTGACTGATGGCAGCCCATAGTCCATGCTTTCAGTTTGTCAAAATTTGTGGGGTTTTTTGTTAACCCGCCTCTGGAGGATTGACGGAATCTGACAGATTCAGATCTCACGCTGACAGCTCGAGAGGAGAGATGGTAATCGGCATTCCACAGAGGGGACATGTACACTGATCATCAGACCACTGATGAGTGTAGCCCCAGCAGTGCCACCTGTCAGTGCGCATCAATGCCACATATCAGTGCCCATCTGAGCTGTCTTTCAGTGCCAGTCAGTGCCGCCTTTCAGTGCCCATGAGTGATGCCTGTCAATGCCCATCAGTGCCACCTATCAGTGCCAGCTGTCAGTGTACATCAATGCCACATATCAGTGCCTACCAGTGCACATCAATGCCACATATCAGTGCCTACCAGTGCACATCAATGCCACATATCAATGCCTACCCGTGCACATCAATGCCACAAATCAGTGCCCATCTGAGCTGCCTTTCAGTGCCACCTATCAATGCCAGTCAATGCCACCTTTCAGTGCCCATGAGTGATGCCTGTCAATGTCCATCAGTGCCACCTATCAGTGTCCATCAGTGCCAGCTGTCAGTGCACATCAATGCCACATATCCGTGCCTACCCGTGCACATCAATGCCACATATCAGTGCCCATCTGAGCTGCCTTTCAGTGCCACCTATCAATGCCAGTCAATGCCACCTTTCAGTGCCCATGAGTGATGCCTGTCAATGTCCATCAGTGCCACCTATCAGTGTCCATCAGTGCCAGCTGTCAGTGCACATCAATGCCACATATCCGTGCCTACCCGTGCACATCGATGCCACATATCAGTGCCCATCTGAGCTGCCTTTCAGTGCCACCTATCAATGCCAGTCAGTGCCGCCTTTCAGTGCCCATCAGTGATGCCTGTCAGTGCCACCTATCAGTGTCCATCAGTGCAACCTTCTTAGTGCACATCAATGAAGGAAAAAAATAACTTATTTACAAAATTTTATAACAAAAACTAAGAAAAAACGTATTTTTTTTCTTCAAAATTTTCAGTGGTTTTTGGTTTAAGAAAAAACAACCCAGAGGTGATTAAATACCACCAAAATAAAGCTCTGTCACAAAAAATGATAAAAATTTCATATGGGTACAGTGTTGCATGACCGCACAATTGTCATTCAAAGTGCGACAGCGCTGAAAGCTGAAAATTGGCCTGGGCAGGAAGGGGGTATAAGTGCTCTGTAGGCGAGGGGTTAAAATTATAGACCGTCCCGAGGCACCCCATTCCAAAATTTTTAAAAACTATTTTAATAGCTTTTATATAACACAGCAACATCCACACATGTAGGACACCCAACATTGGATTTATTCTTCCAAAGCAAGTACACTTTTGCACACTGGTACTGACTAGTATTCCAATGTTTCTCCTCTCCCTCAGTTTTTCTCCATCACTCAGCAAATTGTGCCAAGGCATCCCTTAAGAAACATCGAGGCACTCTGGGGTTCCTGGGCACCCTGGCTGAGAAAGGTTGGTGTAGTACACATGCCTTGGCCGTGACCAATTTTAACCTGCCCATGGGGCACTGCCGCCACTGCAAGCCATGCAATTGTAGCGCGGTATTTCCATATAAACCACACCCCCTAGGGGAGGGCGGAGAGTGGCATTTTACGAGGCAACAGGATCACCTCCTTCAGCTCTGGTTCACACTGATACGGTGCGAAATTCTCAGCGTTTTCAGTGCAAATTCCGCACCGCATCAGAATCGCACCCCGTTCATGCAAACCGTTGCAGGTGTGTAGGTTACGTCAACACCCCAAAAGCGATCCGCAAAACGCGGTGCGATGTGCAGAATCGGATCATGTAGGTGTGAATACCCATGCGATCCGATTCTAGTGTGGACCAAAAAAGGGCCCTGAATGTTTTGGGTGCGGTGCGAATAGAGCCATACAAAATGTACAACTCCAATCGCACCGCACACAAATCGAATGTGATTTGCGCAGGAATGCGGTCTTCTTTTTTTTTTTTTTTTTTTTTGTGGTCTTTTGGAACCAATAAATTGTCTGATGTGAACTTTACACTTTGAACTGGAGGTGCGACATGCGAGCGTGACCAACCGCTAAGTGATTTCATAGGAATCTGTGTTGCTGGTAACGGCGCTGATGACGCTGATTATTATTATACAGGATTTATATAACAGTTTGCTCAGCGCTATACAATATAACGGGAGACAATACAGTTCAATACAAGAGGGATAGGAGGGCCTGATCCTTGGAGCTTACAATCTAGGAGGGAGGGGCTAGTGGTACAAAAGGTAGTAAATGTGGGGGATGGACTGGTTGGAAGAGTAGAAGATTCCATTATTAGCTGATAGGCTTCCCTGAAGAGAGAAGTTTTCAGAGATCGCCTAAAAGTGGGCAGAGTAGGCGATAGTCTGATAGATTGGGGTAGAGAGTTCCAGAGGATGGGGGAAGCTCTGGAGAAGTCCTGGAGACGAGCATGGGAGGAGACAAGGGAGCTAGAGAGTAGGAGGTCTTGTGAGGAGCGGAGAGTACGGTTTGGGTGATATTTTAGAGACAAGATTGGTGATGTAATTTGGGGCGGAGTTATAAATGGCTTTATACGTTATTGTTAATGTTTTGGAATTTTATCCGTTGGGCAACTGGAAGCCAGTGGAGGGATTGGCAGAGAGGGGTGGAGGACACTGAGTGGAGGCCAGTGGAGGGATTGGCAGAGAGGGGTGGAGGACACTGAGTGGAGGCCAGTGGAGGGATTGGCAGAGAGGGGTGGAGGACACTGAGTGGAGATCAGTGGAGGGATTGGCAGAGAGAGGTGGAGGACACTGAGTGGAGGCCAGTGGAGGGATTGGCAGAGAGGGGTGGAGGACACTGAGTGGAGGCCAGTGGAGGGATTGGCAGAGAGGGGTGGAGGACACTGAGTGGAGGCCAGTGGAGGGATTGGCAGAGAGGGGTGGAGGACACTGAGTGGAGGCCAGTGGAGGGATTGGCAGAGAGGGGTGGCAGATACAGAACGGTTAGTAAGGTGGATGAGTCTGGCAGCAGCATTCATGATAGACTGAAGAGGGGATAGCCTGCGATGAGGTCGGCCAATGAGGAGGGAGTTACAATAGTCAAGGTGAGATATAACAAGGGAGTGAATGAGTTGCTTAGTGGTTTCCGAGGTTAGGAACGGCCGTATCTTGGAGATGTTGCGGAGGTGAAGTCCGCAGACATCTGAGATCTGCCTTCCATGTGGTCGGTGCAGTTCGCAGACATGTGTCCTAAAATACTTGAGCCGCACCTCGGAGCTCAGCTTGACAGATTTCCTGAAGGCGCAGATTCTGCACATACTGGAGATTCTACAGATCACGTTTTGTCTTCCTCTTTGTGAGCTGAAAGCTGAACTCGAGGCAAACCGATACACAGAATAATACGGATCTCAGAGCAGACTTACCTGCCGCACGATTGGTAGCTTTTCCAGTCCCTGTCACACAGCACAGCCCTGTCTGGAAGGGCAGGAGACCAAACACGAGTTCTTCTGCGCTCTAGGACCCAGGCGGGTGGCACATAGATGGAACCAGAACTGGACAAACAACGACCACCAGTGCTTCAAAGGTTGTGCAGCTCCAAACAAGGCTGGGGAAGCCCGACCAACACTACAGAGCGAAATAAAAACGAGAAGCGCACAAACCTTGCGCATTACCTCAGTAAACACAAATTTATTAATCAGAAAGGTACTCACAAACAGCGAATAAAATCAGGCATGTCAGTCCTCACAGGGACTTCAGAGATAGAGAGCCAGCGCGAGTCCCATCGTGGGGGTAAGCACTCAGTTCAGCTGACGCGTTTCGAAGGCCAAACCTTCTTCATCAGAGCTGACTGAACTGAGAGTGATCGCTCCCTTTTAAGTCCCTGAACTGAAATATTGACCCTCCCCTCTGGGTTGGGCAGTCTCAGGCTGGGAGGGGGGGGGGGGGCGGAGCCCCAGGTGTCAGTACCAAGTAATATTACAACGTCAGACTAACGGTATAACATGATAAGAGTGAATAAATGTATATATAAAGAACACACAAAAAAAAAAAAAAAAAAAAAAAAAAAAAAAAAAATCACATAAACATATATATGCTCACATTTCCATCTATGAAATAAAAGAATAAATATGATGAATGAATAAATATAATTTTAAAATTAATTTTAAAACCAATTCTAAAACCATGATAATTGTAATAAACATGCAAGAGAGAGAAAAATGTATATATATAAATAAAAGATCTTAAAAATAATAATAATAAATTGAAAATAATGAATAGTGATAGAGTCATCTCCTAGGATAAATTCATCAATCATTAGGTGCACACACATTCCCACATGTATATATGATCATGTCAAAATAAATGATAATACAAAATATATATATATAAAAATTATTACTAGTTAATTAGTACTATCATTATTGTATATTGTATACAACCTGAGTGTTCACATGTGGCTTGTACAGATCGGGAGGTGGAGATCCCATGTATCAAATTAGTTGGTCATATTTCATCCTTAGCAGCAGAGGGAGATCTAATGTCTCCTCCTATGGCTGCAGATTGCCCACTGCGGACTGGACCTCCCTGGAACGCACGCCGAAGACAGCGTGGTGCTGTCTGCGCATGCGCCGTCCAGCACGCGCCTGCGCAATACATGAACAGCTGGCCTGTCGGCGTGAACTCAAAAGTGCACATCCGACGGCCAATGCGCATGCGTGGAAGCGGCGCCGCTCTATCCACCAGGGTTTCAGTGCTCCCTGCCAGCCTGCACACGGACAAAGCTCTGGAGGGACACACTCTAATGGGAACATAGTCTAATCGAGCCACCAGCCGGCATCTCAAGTATCCAATCACAGGGGGCAAACTTAGAGGCACCAACTTCCACAATAATAAAAAAAAAAAAAAAAAAAAAAAAAAAAAAAAAAAAAAAAAATATATATAAATAAAAGTAATAAATCATTAGTACAATATATAAATAATAATAATTGATAATTAATAATTAATCAGTAGGGGATTGTGGGAGTGGTGTTATTGTTTCATTCATTCTTAATAATTTATGCACGAATAAGTGCACCTGTGAGGGAGGAAAAAAACCAAAAAAAAAAAAAAAAAAAAAAAAAAAAACAAAAAAAAAAAAAAAAAAAAAAAAAAAAAAAAAAAAAAACCTGAATGATATTAATGGATAATGAATGTACAATAAAATATATATAACGTATTAAATTCCAAAGATGAAGATAAAAATATAAAAATATAAATATATAACTATAATGTGATATCTGTAGTTATCTATGATATGCATTTCCACCCACAGACCCATATGTACGCACACTGTCAGAATGTGCACAAATGGTATGGTTTGTGTAAAAAAGTGTATTAAAGCAAAGCATGTACATAGATCTATACTGAAAACCGAAGAATCAATAAATAGATCAATAATTAATCATTGTGTGTACCACTATTTATTGCTGTATGCCCATAGTGACCAATAACAAATGAGCTCAAAGAACCGACTTACACTAATAGAGTGAGAGACCACTAAATTCTCACTAGACCCCAAGGGAGAGCAACTATATGTACGTGATATAATATATTGAAGAATGATAAAAAAAAAAATGATAAAAAAAATTTTTTAATAATTTTTTTAAATAAATAGAAGATGATGTATAATAACTAGTTGAAACAAGATCAGCAAGACTGGTGGCTAAATGAGAGTATGAATTTCGAGGTCATCATTTAAGCCACTAGGACATAGGGTGCCCAATGTGAAGATCCAAAAACTTTCCCTTCTGCATAGCTCCTTTATTCGATCAATCGATTTATCTTTTTATGAACAGTGGCAAGACTCACAAGACTGTATCACCATGGTCTTATCTATTGAAGAAAGGGAAGTGAGAAGGACTTCCCTAGCGAAAGGCTTTACGTGCAGTATTCATGCATTTGATCAACAGTCAAAGGGATCTACTAATGAAGAGACTAGTGCAAGTACCAGCTCGGACATTGTTGTAAGGGAAGATAAAATGGTGTCACTTTTTTATAAACTGAAACATGCTCTAGAGAGAGAAATTGTCCAATGGTGGGACATATTACTCTTGCAAAAATATCTAGAAGCCCATAGGATTCCCCGAGGTCTTAGAATAACTAAACTATGTAGTTTCTTGGATGAGGATCTAGATAGTTGTTGGAAAGAGGAACTTCGTAAATGTAATAGAATTTGGGTGAATATAATAATCCAACAAAGAGAAAGGAATCTAGCAAACATCAAATCTGCTATTGCCAGCCTACAAGAAGAATTGGCTTCATACACAGATATCCCCTCCTTTAATGAATGGGACGCCAGGGTTAATGACCAGATTATGCATTTTGAAACGAATGTTATTAGCAATAAATCTGACAAATTCGAAAGGGACAGATTCGATTATTCACATGGGTGTGAGTTTAATTGGAAACAGAAGTCTCTCAATGCACCCACCCCATTGCTCAACATTCCATGGAGCAATACTAACTCACCCAGACCCCATACTTTTAATAACAATCCAGCTCACCACTCCCAAGGTCTTTCCAAACCCAACTACCATAAAGGTCCTAAACCCAGTCAGAATCACCCCAAAACCAATTACCATAATTCCTATACCCAGAATAGGAATCAACATCCCACGAACAAAAACTATTACTCTAATAAGCGGTCTCACAATAACCAAACTTTCAGACCCACCTATCATAAAACTCCGTCACATACAAATCATACAAATCATCCCTATGGTCCAGGTGTGCCACCTACGAGGAATCACACGGACTCTCATTCTAGAGGGTCACTGCCTCACAAAAGCACAGTACTGCCTCAGAAAAGTACACCACTGAGACCCCCGTCCCCTTATAATTATAATATTACCCATAACCATTCAAGCTTTCACCAAGATGCAAACAATCCAACTGGCCATACCAATTATACGGGTCCTAAGGGACAAATAATGACTGACAGTGTCAGCTGTTTACATTCAGACCATAACCAACTTCATTTTTTAAAGGAAGGGGCTGTGAGCAATCCATTGCCCGCAGCCCCACTAGATCAGACAATAACATCGATCCCCCAAAGGAAAAAGAGAGAAAGTGTACGAGACGAGGAAAGAGAGGGGGAAAGGGACACAAAAAGAGGAAGGAGATAATCGATAGAGCTTCGCCCTCTACAATAAAAATATTCAATTTATCACAATCGAATTTTTCTGATTTAGAACTTGAACTCCTCAAAAAAGGTCTCAATTATGCCCCTCCCAACCCTCCCAACCTGTTTGAACTGTTCATAGATTTGAACAAGTTTATCCGTAACTTGACGGTAAAAAGATTTTTTTTGCTCAAAGACAACGCATCCACTGAGAATGATAACCATGTTCATCGCTCACTAAATTCTCCTGGAATGGATGTGTCACTTGAAACGCCAATTCTAAATATTTTAGAAAATCTGTATATGGAAGGCGCTTCTATGGACAGCACATCAGAATTTCTTACACTCGCAGAGATGGCTACTGCATCACAGGGTGAAATTATGCATACCAGTTTTAAACCTAAATCCACATTCTACCCTCATTGGGTTAAAGGTCACCATTTACCCGCTTTCTATGAGACTGTTTTAGCAGAATTTAGAAATATCTGTAACACCAAGGTATCCACACAGAGACACTATTTACAACAGGATCCACTGAAAGCCTCTCTTAAAACCCTTAAAGAAAATAAGGATGTAATAATCAGGCAAGCTGATAAGGGAGGAGGTCTGGTCATCCAAGACCGGGCCGCCTATACCACCGAGGCCCTGAGACTCCTCAGTGACCATCAAACCTATGAAATTCTATCCAATGATCCCACGGTCCAATACCAATCAAAATTTAAAACTCTACTGGAAACGGCACTATCTGACGGTACACTCACCAAAGAGGAATTTCTTTTCTTATTTATCAAACATCCTGCTACTCCATTCTTTTACCATATTCCCAAAATACATAAGAATAAAGACAACCCTCCTGGCAGACCTATCATTTCAGGCATAGGCAGCCTGACAAGCAATCTAGGCAGCTACATTGACCATTTTCTAAAAGACATAGTTATTAATTTATCATCATATGTCAAAGACTCCAGCCATATACTTGAGATATTAGCAGGATACAAGTGGGAACAGGGGTACAGATGGCTTTCCCTGGACGTGGTTTCTTTATACACGTCCATTAGACATGATCATGGCCTCCGAGCCATTCAGTACTTCCTGGCCAAAGACTCACCACTTCACCACACACAAATTCAATTTCTATTTAATTGCATTGGATTCGCTCTAGAACATAACTACTTCTCCTTTTTGGACAAACATTATCGCCAGATCCAGGGCACCGCTATGGGCGCAAGATTCGCTCCGAGCTATGCTAATATCTTCATGGGGTACTGGGAAAACAATTCTATTTGGAATAATAATCCCTTTGGTGCAAATCTAGTTTTTTACGGGAGATACATTGACGATATCATCATTATCTGGAACGGCACTGACTCTGAATTAGAGAGATTCCTGGACCATTGTGGGAACAATCCATATGACATCTCATTCACTCATGTGATCGATGAAGACACTTTAGTGTTTCTAGATTTAGAACTAAGACATGATAGCAATGGTCGGATATGCTCAAAAACGCATTTTAAACCGACAGCAGGCAACTCCTACCTACATGCTAAGAGTAACCACCATCCCCAATGGATCCAAAATGTACCTTTCGGACAGTTTTGCAGGTTAAAACGCACATGCACATTAAAACAGGATTACATCGAACAGAGCCTGATTCTCAAAAAGAAATTTGAGGACAAAGGCTACAATGAAAACCTTATAGAAACAGCTTTCAATAAATATTTAGTCATGTACGACCCTATCTCTGCAGTCTCTAATGACACGACAATAGTCCACAATCGCAACAGCTCCACTGTCTCTTTTAACAAGAACCAAGTGCCTTTTTGTACTAGATTTAGCAATAAAGCCTGGGACATCAAACACGTTCTGTCTAAGAATTGGAATATTCTTAAAAACGACCCTACCCTAGGAAACGCACTTCCGGATAAACCCACGCTAATTTTTAGAAAACCTAGAGACCTTAGGAACTTAATAGCACCGAGTAGGATACGTAAAACCGTGACACCCAACCCGGGTCAGTGGTTAGCGCCTTTTGATCAAAAAGGAAGCTATAGGTGTGGTGTCTCGAAATGTGGTACCTGTGGAGTCATATGCCATCGGAAACGAGATTTTACTAGCACTAACGGGAAATGTTATCCCATTAAACAGTTTATTAACTGCGGGACTTCCTTTGTCATTTATGGCATACTCTGTCCATGCGGATTACTATATGTAGGTCGCACTTCGCGTTGTCTAAGGACACGCATCAGTGAGCATAAAAGTAACATTAAACTAGGGAAAGACAAATATTCAGTCCCCCGCCATTTTAAAGAAAAACATCTAAGTAATTATTGCGGGATGAAAGTCTTTGGAATTGAGGCCATTTCCAAGGACTTGGACAGTGGGAGGAGATACCAGGAGCTATGCAGAAGGGAAAGTTTTTGGATCTTCACATTGGGCACCCTATGTCCTAGTGGCTTAAATGATGACCTCGAAATTCATACTCTCATTTAGCCACCAGTCTTGCTGATCTTGTTTCAACTAGTTATTATACATCATCTTCTATTTATTTAAAAAAATTATTAAAAAATTTTTTTTATCATTTTTTTTTTATCATTCTTCAATATATTATATCACGTACATATAGTTGCTCTCCCTTGGGGTCTAGTGAGAATTTAGTGGTCTCTCACTCTATTAGTGTAAGTCGGTTCTTTGAGCTCATTTGTTATTGGTCACTATGGGCATACAGCAATAAATAGTGGTACACACAATGATTAATTATTGATCTATTTATTGATTCTTCGGTTTTCAGTATAGATCTATGTACATGCTTTGCTTTAATACACTTTTTTACACAAACCATACCATTTGTGCACATTCTGACAGTGTGCGTACATATGGGTCTGTGGGTGGAAATGCATATCATAGATAACTACAGATATCACATTATAGTTATATATTTATATTTTTATATTTTTATCTTCATCTTTGGAATTTAATACGTTATATATATTTTATTGTACATTCATTATCCATTAATATCATTCAGGTTTTTTTTTTTTTTTTTTTTTTTTTTTTTGGTTTTTTTCCTCCCTCACAGGTGCACTTATTCGTGCATAAATTATTAAGAATGAATGAAACAATAACACCACTCCCACAATCCCCTACTGATTAATTATTAATTATCAATTATTATTATTTATATATTGTACTAATGATTTATTACTTTTATTTATATATATTTTTTTTTTTTTTTTTTTTTTTTTTATTATTGTGGAAGTTGGTGCCTCTAAGTTTGCCCCCTGTGATTGGATACTTGAGATGCCGGCTGGTGGCTCGATTAGACTATGTTCCCATTAGAGTGTGTCCCTCCAGAGCTTTGTCCGTGTGCAGGCTGGCAGGGAGCACTGAAACCCTGGTGGATAGAGCGGCGCCGCTTCCACGCATGCGCATTGGCCGTCGGATGTGCACTTTTGAGTTCACGCCGACAGGCCAGCTGTTCATGTATTGCGCAGGCGCGTGCTGGACGGCGCATGCGCAGACAGCACCACGCTGTCTTCGGCGTGCGTTCCAGGGAGGTCCAGTCCGCAGTGGGCAATCTGCAGCCATAGGAGGAGACATTAGATCTCCCTCTGCTGCTAAGGATGAAATATGACCAACTAATTTGATACATGGGATCTCCACCTCCCGATCTGTACAAGCCACATGTGAACACTCAGGTTGTATACAATATACAATAATGATAGTACTAATTAACTAGTAATAATTTTTATATATATATATTTTGTATTATCATTTATTTTGACATGATCATATATACATGTGGGAATGTGTGTGCACCTAATGATTGATGAATTTATCCTAGGAGATGACTCTATCACTATTCATTATTTTCAATTTATTATTATTATTTTTAAGATCTTTTATTTATATATATACATTTTTCTCTCTCTTGCATGTTTATTACAATTATCATGGTTTTAGAATTGGTTTTAAAATTAATTTTAAAATTATATTTATTCATTCATCATATTTATTCTTTTATTTCATAGATGGAAATGTGAGCATATATATGTTTATGTGATTTTTTTTTTTTTTTTTTTTTTTTTTTTTTTTTTTGTGTGTTCTTTATATATACATTTATTCACTCTTATCATGTTATACCGTTAGTCTGACGTTGTAATATTACTTGGTACTGACACCTGGGGCTCCGCCCCCCCCCCCCCTCCCAGCCTGAGACTGCCCAACCCAGAGGGGAGGGTCAATATTTCAGTTCAGGGACTTAAAAGGGAGCGATCACTCTCAGTTCAGTCAGCTCTGATGAAGAAGGTTTGGCCTTCGAAACGCGTCAGCTGAACTGAGTGCTTACCCCCACGATGGGACTCGCGCTGGCTCTCTATCTCTGAAGTCCCTGTGAGGACTGACATGCCTGATTTTATTCGCTGTTTGTGAGTACCTTTCTGATTAATAAATTTGTGTTTACTGAGGTAATGCGCAAGGTTTGTGCGCTTCTCGTTTTTATTTCGCTCTGTAGTGGAAGGGCAGGAGACCTGATTTGTACGCTACTGCAGTTCTGACACCTTCAGGTCCTGTGCCTTTCCCAGCCTGTGACTGGACAGTGAAAGGATGAGCAGCTTAGGGATGAGCTCATCTCTCTTGTCACTCTGCTCTCGCCTACTATCAGCGTGCACTTTGTACTGTGACAGAACTGATTTGCTCCTTGTGCTGATTCTTGCTTTCCCAGTCTGAGCTCTGCTGTAGAGTGACTTCAGAGTCTGATACAAAGTCAGGTTTTAAGGAACATTAAATTGGGGGGGGGGGGTATATTTAATGATGTGTTTAATAGAGGTTGAGTGATCTGGATATAATCAGGACATACAGTAACTAGTCATAATAGTATTCCTATTCAGGGCTGAATATTTGGCCAACCTAAAGTGGTTGTAAAGGCTTAACGTTTTTTTTTTTTTTTTTTTTTTATCTTCATGTATTCTATACATAAAGGTAAAAAACCTTCCCCCCAGCCCCCTCAGTACTTACCTGAGCCTCATCATGATCCAGCCATGTGAATGATAACCTCGGCTGTCCCGGGTCTCTGCCTTCTCATTTGCTGAGACAGCAAGCGGGAACTATTGGCTCCCGCTGCTGTCAATCACAGCCAGTCAGCTAATAAGGAAGGAGAGAGGAGGCGGGGGCCGAGCCACGACTCTGTGTGGGAATGGACACACGGAGCAGCAGGTGCCCCCATAGCAAGCTGCTTGCTCTGGGGGCACCCATCAGGAGAGCCTGCGGGGGGACCTGAGAAGAGAAGGATCTGGGCTGCTCTGTGCATAATCTCTGCACACAGTAGGTAAGTATAGACAGGTTTGTTGTTTTACAAAGAAAAAAAATGAACCTTTAGAATCGCTTTAAAGAAGGTTTCTTCACAGTAAGAGCTGTGAGAATGTGGAATAGACTCCCTCAAGAGTTGGTTGTGGCCAGCTCAGTGGATTGCTGTAGGAAAGTCCTGGATTCTTTCTTGGATACACAGAATATAACTGGATATAACATTTATTTTTATATATATATATATATATTTTTTTTTTTTTAATGGTTGAACTGGATGGACTTTTTCAGCCAGACTAACTATGTAACTGTAATGTCACTCTTTGTCTATACTGACTATTTTTACTGCTTATGCTCCTGGAATTAGGAATAGATAGGCAAGTATATTATGTGCTCGTTTTAAGTTTTTGTTTTTTTTTTCTTTACATTTCTCCAGTTACTTCCTGGTTTCCATGCCTAGGCAAATGATTTCATACATCCCTGGAGACTTCAGGAGGGGAGGAGGGGTTTTGTAAGCTAAGCACACCTTTCTGCCTGCATGCCTGGGCTAAGGGAAGATGAATTCCAGGAAGTAAATGGAATCATCTGCCCTTACTTAACCACTTGCCTACCGGGCACCTTTACCTTCTTCCTTACCAGGCCAATTTTCAGCTTTCAGCGCTGTCACACTTTGACAATTGCGCGGTCATGCAAGATTGTACCCATATGAAATTTTTATTGTTTTTTTCTCACAAATAGAGCTTTCTTTTGGTGATATTTACTTGTCGCTGGGTGTTTTACTTTTTGCGCTATAAACAAAAAAAGTGCAAAAAATTTGAAAAAAGGAAATTTTCTTTGTTTCTATTATAAAATTTTTGAAAAAGGTAATTTTTCTCCTTCGCTGATGTGCGTTAATGAGGCTGCACTGATGGGCACTGATAGGCAGCACTGATAGGCAGCATTAATGAGGTGGCATGGATAGACAGCACTGATAGGTGGCACTGACTGGGATCACTGCTAGGCACTGACTGGCACAACCACTGTGCACTGACTGGCACAACCACTGTGCACTGACTGGCACAACCACTGTGCACTGACTGGCACAACCACTGGGAACTGACTGGCAGCACTGCTGGGCAGCACTGGTGGGCACCAATCATCAGGGCACTAACCCTCAAGGGGCGTACAATCTAAGGTCCCTAACCCTCAAGGGGCGTACAATCTAAGGTCCCTAACCCTCAAGGGGTGTACAATCTAAGGTCCCTAACCCTCAAGGGGCGTACAATCTAAGGTCCCTAACCCTCAAGGGGCGTACAATCTAAGGTCCCTAACTCACATTCATACATACACATACTAGGGACAATTTAGACAGGAGACAATTCACCTACCAGCATGTCTTTGGAGTGTGGGAGGAAACTGGAGTACCCGGAGGAAACCCACGCAGGCACAGGGAGAACATGCAAACTCCAGGCAGGTGGTGCCGTGGTTGGGATTCAAACCAACGACCCAAGTACTGCCAGGTGGAAGTGCTAACCATTTAGCCACTGTGCTGCCCATAATATTGCATATTAAAAATACAGGAGTGTTTTTGGTCTGTGGTGATCAGATGTGGTGTGGTTCCACTTTAAATCTGAAGCGTAATTTCACCTTATCGTCATGCTAATGAAATCTTTAAGTAAACCTCTTTTTTTCATTACATACCTTATTTGAGTCCCAGTGACATCATCACTGGGCCTCTGTGCATCTCTATATAATGCAGACAGATCATGGCTGGCCGGCAGGGTGCTGTACATAGCGTCCTGAAAACATCGCAGCACCCTGCCTCAGTACTCCTCTCAAGTGCCCTCAGCCCTGATTCAGGCAGTGTGGGAATTGTGACAATCTTTGAACGTGGATGAGTTGCCACCCTAGGTAATGCTGAGCCTCTATGATTGGAAGAACTGAAGTCCAATAAATGAAAGGGACGGGACAGGGAGTGTCAGGCTGGGGAGAAAGGGCTAGATGATGTTGGATGTCCTCCTCGGAAATGAGATGGGCAGGATGGGTCTTACTGCAGCTTCCAATGGTGTTTTTACCATGCAGATTAAAAGGGGCAGTAAGACCCATAGCGCCCACCTGCTTCTGCTCACAGTGTGCGGTGAAATCGGAGCAAGTCGTTTCAGTCCAGGAGAGGAGCCGGTACAACTAGGTGAGACCGAAGGGAAGGTCCGGACTGACAACTCATGGGGCCCCCGGGCAATAGGGGATCATGGGGCCCCTGTTTCCTTGCCCACACTCAAAAAAGCCTATGAAAAAGGTACCAGGGGCATCTCATGGGGCCCCCTACTGACCCCGGGCCCTCGGGCAGTGCCCGAGTTTCCAAATGGTCAGTCTGCCCCTGGCCAGAGATCACTTGTGACGATGGACATTCGGTGGGGCTGCCGTCCCTTCTGGAAATCCTGACATCAATACCTCGTTCTGGCCCTGGCAAGCATGCAGCTGGAAGTGCAGACTTTACTGGCTGCATGCTTACTCAGCTCTGCAGATCAGCCTGGATCAGGGCGCCCGCAGTGGCAGTTGCCATTCTGTTCTACTCATGGGAATTTCCTTTTAAATCGGCCCAACTTTCCATCCTCGTGCAGGCTTTGCTGTGGGCAGCTTAGTCTGGGCGCTGGAGGGGGCCTTCCTTGTGCACTCCTGGCACCTGGGGCAGAGGGGCCCTCGGGGTCTTCCCTGGGAGGAATGTCAGGCCACACCTTCCGCGGGCTCCTGATAACAGAGGAAAGTTGTGTTGTAAACACAAAGGCTCGTTGTGAGGAAGAGGAAACCTTTCAGATGACGGGACGCGCAGCGCCGCGGGATTCTGCAAACTTGTCCTTTCCTGCACGCCGGCCAGGATCGGATCGTCCTCATAGAGAGACGGGTGGCCAATTGACCGCAGAATAATGCGGCCCTTTGTCATCATTAATGGGCCCACTGTCCCTGTACGGAGCGGGGTTTGCATCGCCTGCCAATCGCCGTAGATAGTCGCGGCTATTTAAAGTTTGTGTATGTAAAGCCAATTTTTTATAGAATGGGACCCCCCTGTCAGGTTTTTATTTCTGCCTGTGGCCCCCCTGCTGGGGAGTTTCCTCCGTTATTGATGGTTTTCTCCAGTACAGTGGTAGACACAGGAACAAGGAGGTAAGAAGAAATCTTCAAATGGGGACACCCTGTCCCTGCAGGGGACTTCCCCTTGTTTTGGAGAGATTTCCTCCTAATTCCTGCTGTGTCTCTGGGACAGGAAGTGAAAGGAAATCTCCCTGATGGGTCAGAGACGGCAAAAAGAACCCAAGGGCCAGTTCACGCCACAAAAACGCACTCCGGATGCTTTCCGGATACGGTTTTGCTTGCAGTTCTCACCACACACAGTTCTGGTGCAGTTTTGATGCAGTTTGCTATGTTTTAGTACGGTTCTGTGCAGGAAAAATGTAGTATGTGCAACTTTTTTTTCTGCACCAGCAACTGACTGACAGGATATAGTGAATGCAGGGTCCGGGGAGACCAGATACAGTGAATGCAGGGTCCGGGGAGACCAGATATAGTGAATGCAGGGTCCGGGGAGAGTGGATATAGTGAATGCGGGGTCTGGGGAGAGCGGATATAGTGAATTCAGGGTCCAGGGAGACCGGATATAGTGAATGCAGGGTCCGGGGAGAGCGGATATAGTGAATGCAGGGTCCGGGGAGACCGGATATAGTGAATGCGGGCTCCTGGGAGACCGGATATAGTGAATGCAGGGTCCGGGGAGACCAGATACAGTGAATGCAGGGTCCGGGGAGAGCGGATATAGTGAATGCAGGGTCCGGGGAGACCAGATACAGTGAATGCAGGGTCCGGGGGAGAGCGGATATAGTGAATGCAGGGTCCGGGGGAGAGCGGATATAGTGAATGCGGGGTCCGGGGAGAGCGGATATAGTGAATGCGGAGTCCGGGGAGAGCGGATATAGTGAATGCGGGGTCCGGGGAGACCAGATATAGTGAATGCGGGGTCCGGGGAGAGCGGATATAGTGAATGCGGGGTCCGGGGAGAGCGGATATAGTGAATGCAGGGTCCGAGGAGACCGGATATAGTGAATGCAGGGTCCGAGGAGACCAGATATAGTGAATGCAGGGTCCGAGGAGACCAGATATAGTGAATGCGGGGTCCGGGGAGAGCGGATATAGTGAATGCAGGGTCCGAGGAGACCAGATATAGTGAATGCAGGGTCCGGGGTTTAGTAACACTTTAAGTGATGCTGCAAGCGAAGTGCAGTAGTAGTGGAGTGCGCGTCGTACACAACGGTTTTCTTGGACCGAGTGCTGAACTGCGGCCACATCCTTCCATCTGGCTGAGGAATGGAGACAATGACACCATGGCACTGGGTGTCGGTGTGCGGCGTGTAGGCCGTGTCAGTAGCATCATATGTGTCTGGGACCTCTAGTGTTGGGTTGTTGCGTGGGGCGGCAGGGAGGGAGGTGTGCTTGGCAGCCATCAGTAAACATGTTTGTCTATGGAGAAGGCTCACTTTACTGCTGGAAGCGTGGAATCTCACTGTCAGTGGGAGTTATTTATCTATGTATCAGCCTGTGATCAGCTGAAAGATCACCTCTGGGCAGGCAGATCACAACACACACCTGACATTTGCATAGATCATTATGGAGGCGGTTTTTCCTGTCCATCCAGTCCTTCATTTTACATAGCTCTGGCAGACAGCACAGGCTGCCTGGTGACCTGACTTTTTTTTTTTCTTCTGCTGCTGTTAGGCCCCTTTCACACGGGTGTTGCGTTTATTCTTGGAAAAAACGTGACTGAATGGATAAAAAAAAAAAACCGCATCAGTTCACGTCCGCTTTTCATCATCAGTTCACGTCCGCTTTTCACCATCAGTTCACGTCCGCTTTTCACCATCAGTTCACGTCCGCTTTTCACCATCAGTTCACGTCCCCTTTTCACCATCAGTTCACGTCCCCTTTTCACCATCAGTTCACGTCCCCTTTTCACCATCAGTTCACGTCCGCTTTTCACCATCAGTTCACGTCCCCTTTTCACCATCAGTTCACGTCCCCTTTTCACCATCAGTTCACGTCCCCTTTTCACCATCAGTTCACGTCCCCTTTTCACCATCAGTTCACGTCCCCTTTTCATTATCCGTTCTCGTCCGCTTTTCACCATCAGTTCTCGTCCGCTTTTCACCATCAGTTCACGTCCGCTTTTCACCATCAGTTCACGTCCGCTTTTCACCATCAGTTCACGTCCGCTTTTCACCATCAGTTCACGTCCGCTTTTCATCATCAGCTCACGTCCGCTTTTCATCATCAGTTCACGTCCGCTTTTCATCATCAGCTCACGTCCGCTTTTCATCATCAGTTCACGTCCGCTTTTCATCATCAGCTCACATCCGCTTTTCATCATCAGCTCACGTCCGCTTTTCATCATCAGCTCACGTCCGCTTTTCATCATCAGTTCACGTCCGCTTTTCATCATCAGTTCACGTCCGCTTTTCATCATCAGCTCACGTCCGCTTTTCATCATCAGCTCACGTCCGCTTTTCATCATCAGCTCACGTCCGCTTTTCATCATCAGTTCACGTCCGCTTTTCATCATCAGTTCACGTCCGCTTTTCATCATCAGCTCACGTCCGCTTTTCATCATCAGCTCACGTCCGCTTTTCATCATCAGCTCTCCTCCGCTTTTCATCATCAGCTCTCCTCCGCTTTTCATCATCCGTTCTCGTCCGCTTTTCATCATCAGTTCTCGTCCGCTTTTCATCATCAGTTCTCGTCCGCTTTTCATCATCAGTTCACGTCCGCTTTTCATCATCAGTTCTCGTCCGCTTTTCATCATCAGTTCACGTCCCCTTTTCACCATCAGTTCACGTCCGCTTTTCATCATCAGCTCACTTCCGCTTTTCATCATCAGCTCACGTCCGCTTTTCATCATCAGCTCACGTCCGCTTTTTAATCATCATCTCTCGTCCGCTTTTCATCATCAGCTCTCGTCCGCTTTTCATCATCAGCTCTCGTCCGCTTTTCATCATCAGTTCACGTCCCCTTTTCATCATCAGTTCACGTCCCCTTTTCATCATCAGTTCACGTCCCCTTTTCATCATCAGTTCACGTCCCCTTTTCACCATCAGTTCACGTCCCCTTTTCACCATCAGTTCTCTTCCCCTTTTCATCATCAGTTTGTCAGTTTTTTATCAGTTTACATCCGTTTCTCATCGTCGGCTCGCTTCCGTTTCTCATTGTCTGTTCACGTCAGGGTTTTCATCATCTGTTCACGTCCATTTTTTTTTTCCGGTTTTTCTTTTGTCTTTTTTGTCCGGTTTACATCTGTTTTTCATCCTTTTTTTTTTTTTTTTTTTTTTTTTTTTTTTTTTACGGAAGAAAAATGGGTTTTTCTTTTGTTTAGCCTTGGATCGCTGTTCAGAGGTACCTGACAGGCAGTGAGAAGGCGGTTTGACCTTCTTACTGCCTGCTTTAACCCTCAAAATGCTGCAGTTGAAGAGCAACCACTATCGCTTGCAAGGGTTGTTAGTGCCCACCAAAAGTCATGGGGATAATCAGTCCTGCTTCAAGTGGATTCAGTTTGTTAGTGTATTTAAATCTGCTAGTGCTTCTCACAACCCCCTTCCCGGCAAAGGTGCCCCCTGTGCTTCTTCATCCAGGATTGGGGCGCTCTAATACAAGAGGTGTGTTACTGGCTAGATCACCAAGTGAAAAAAGCCTTAAAAAAGGAAAACTAATGCAGCCATCACATCTGATGATTGGTAAGCAGCTAATTAATGTGTTTGCTTTTTGGGTTTATTACCGCTTTAAAAGTAAACCTCTTGGATGGTCGGTAATGTGAAAAAGCCCGGACTTGCCTCCATGGCTCCTCTAGCTGTGGCCAGTAACCTTTCCTGTCAATGATGTAAGACCTCCACCACCGTCCTTTGTATGTGAATAGCCAGGCAGCCTACAGCAGACCTCATTAGTGTTCCTTTTATTTATGTGCTCGTTGTGCTGAGCGGTGACCTCATCGCTTGGCTAGCGGGGATCACGTTGGGACTTTCCAACAAGTCCAGATGGGAGGTGAGACTAAATAAAGATGCAGTGTACCGAGCCAGACGTGTAGCCTGGTAACCCAAGAATGCCATCGCAGTCTGGGGCCCCGGCAACAGCTACTGTACATATTTGTTCCACCGGCTGGGCGAGGGATTGGATTCGCATTGCAGCTGCAGGGTGCGGGGAGCCCTCAAGTTGCAGTTATCTGTTTTCATAGAGAAAGTGTTCCCTTGCAGCTGATTGGCTCTGATCGGCCAGATGCTGGGTGTAGAACCACCATTTAGGACCCTATGATGAGTTTATAGTGCATCGTATTGGCTCTAAACAAAGGTGCTTTCTTCCTTTAGTACGGTGGTTCTCAACCTGTGGGTCGTGACCCCTTTGGGGGTGGAACAACCCCTTCACAGGGGTCCCCTAAGACCATCAGAAAACACATATTTCCGATGTGTAAAGAGCAGCTACTGTGTAGAAAGCAGCTGCTGTGTTGAAAGCAGCAGTATTGGAGGTAAAACGACACTCATGAATTATAATTACTGGATAAATAATTGTATGGTTGGGGGTCACCAGAACATGAGGAACTGTATTAAAGGGTCGCGGCATTAGGAAGGTTGAGAACCACTGCTTTAGTATTTCTGTATATCTGGTCTCCCCGGACCCTGCATTCACTATATCTGGTCTCCCCGGACCCTGCATTCACTATATCTGGTCTCCCCGGACCCTACATTCACTATATCTGGTCTCCTAGGACCCTGCATTCACTATATCTGGTCTCCCCGGACCCCGCATTCACTATATCTGGTCTCCCCGGACCCTGCATTCACTATATCTGGTCTCCCCGGACCCTGCATTCACTATATCTGGTCTCCCCGGACCCTGCATTCACTATATCTGGTCTCCCCGGACCCTGCATTCACTATATCTGGTCTCCCCGGACCCTGCATTCACTATATCTGGTCTCCCCGGACCCTGCATTCACTATATCTGGTCTCCCCGGACCCTGCATTCACTATATCTGGTCTCCCCGGACCCTGCATTCACTATATTCGCTCTCCCCGGACCCTACATTCACTATATCCGGTCTCCCCGGACCCTGCATTCACTATATCCGGTCTCCCCGGACCCTGCATTCACTATATCCGGTCTCCCCGGACCCTGCATTCACTATATCCGCTCTCCCTGGACCCTGCATTCACTATATCTGGTCTCCCCGGACCCTGCATTCACTATATCTGGTCTCCCCGGACCCTGCATTCACTATATCTGGTCTCCCCGGACCCCGCATTCCCTATATCCGCTCTCCCCGGACCCCGCATTCCCTATATCCGCTCTCCCCGGACCCCGCATTCCCTATATCCGCTCTCCCCGGACCCTGCATTCACTATATCCGCTCTCCCCGGACCCTGCATTCACTATATCTGGTCTCCCCGGACCCTTTATAGGCAAAACCTTTTTTTTTTTTTTTTTCATTCTGGATAGAACAAGGGAAGGTCATAGCCCCTGTAAGGGTTGTTTTTCCATCTGTGTCCCATTGGAGAGATTTTCCTTCACTTCCTGTCCCATAGCCAACACAGGAAGTGAGAGGAAATTCCTTGGGGACCCTCAGGCCTTTAGGACTAGTGTCCCCATTGAAAGATTTCCCCTTTAGTACTTCTCTGGGGACGACCCAAAATGTGGGGTTTTCTTTTACTTTCACTTTTGATAATAAACAGGACCAGTAGAGAGGGGGAGTCTCCCTAATGGGGGCACAGATGGCAATAAACACCTGGCGGGGGTTCTAATCCATCTCCACTGTGTCCAAAATGTAAAAAAAAAAATGTTTTGCCTTTTAGTTCTGCTTCCTATATTGTGTAACGGTTTTCTGGAGATCCTTGTTTTTGGTGGTGAGTGTCAAAGCTCTGCGGGTAACAGTCAGTTGTCATGAACAGGATCCGTCATCCTCCATGCAGACAAGAGCTGCACATGTGTTTGCAGAGGATATCAATCAGGCGGGTGTCACTGCTATAGAGTGAGATTTAATCATGGAGAGACTGCTTCATCTGCTGATGTCAGACACAGGCACTTAGGTGTCAGAACAAGGAAGGCTGTGGGTGACACCATGGAGAATGGGTTTTCAAATGCAAAGTGCTGTCCTTCGTTGTTGGGTATATGTCAGTTCAGGGATATTCACGGTTTGAAACGCAGTAGCTGCTTTAATAGATCCAAACACATGCAGCTAGAAAAACTTTTACCTCCAAGACCTCGTGCACGCTGGACTTTTTTTTACAGCGGCTGCTTTTTGGCTTTTTTTTTCTTTCTTCCTACAGCCAGTAAACCCCCCCAGCATGTTATCCTATGTGTCCATACACACACAGGCTTTAACCTCCTCATGCAGGCCGAACGCAAATGTGCGGCCTCCCGGCCTAGACAGAGCGCCGCTCATTTGTATTCTATTAAAAAAAGGACATGAGCGCGCACCCCGCCCGCTCCCAGCACACACATACGGTACTCACAGGTTCCAATCTCCTCTTTCGATCGGGACCTTTCACGATCATGTGACCGCCATGACCCTAAGCCCCGCCTCCTAGCTTCTGAAACTCCTACAGGGCTGGGAGGCGCCGGCGCGAAGGGATTAATCAGCATTTTTTGGCTGGAAAGAAAAACCCAGAACTAGGTGGTATCTAGAGACGTTTTTTAGCTGTAAAACGTTCTAACGCAGCAAATCAGCATTTTTGGAATTTTTTTTTTTTATAACCATTTGGGGGGTGTAAAAACACACAGCTAAACGCTAACGCAAAAATGCTGAAAAACGTGCGTTTTTATCGTGACTTTGTGGGCAGAAATATTATGTATTTTATTAACCTCTTCGCCAACAGTACGCAAATATGCGGCCTCTCAGTGGCTGATACCAAGCGGCCGCATATTTGCTTAACATTTGTAAACAAACATGCTGAGAACGCGCACCCTGGGCACACCCAGCACGTGTCGGCGTCCCACGGAACGTTCCCGACCTTTCCGATCATGACAGCCAATCATAGCGGTCACATGACTCTAAACCCCTCCCCGCCTCCTGATGTCAGAAACCCCTTAAAGTGCTGGAAGGCGCCGGCGTGAAGGGGTTAAAGGTTTGTTACCTTAATGCACGGGTGTCAAATTGGCGGCCCTCCAGCTGTTGCCAAACTACAAGTCCCATGAGGCATTGCAAGATTGACAGTTACAAGCATGACTCCCAAAGGCAGAGGCATGATGGGACTTGTAGTTTCGCAACAGCTGAAGGGCCGCCAGTTTGACACCCCTGCCTTATGCAGGCCATACATGGGTCGAATTCCGAACTATTTTTCGTCCAAAAATCTAAAATGTTGTTCGCTCGATAATCCATTGGTCCCTTTTAAATTTTTTTTACTTTGTTTTTATAATCTAAAATTACACATTCATAATATCTCCTAGATTGGAAGCTCTAATGCAGACCATTCATGGTTCGAATTCCGAACACTTTTTCGTCCAAAAATCAAAAACGTAGTTCGCTCGGTAATCCGATGGTGCCTCCAATGATTTCGAAAATCGGCCGACCAAGTCATAAAGTTCACCCTATATAACAGGCGAAACTTCTGTTCCTTCCAGGTCACGGCTCATGCGCATATTCTTTACGGGAAAACGATCGTACGATTTGACCATCGAGTCAAAAATCGGTAGTTTTTCACAAATTTTCCAACACCGAAAAGGGGAGGAACCACAAAAATCGGCCGCTGCCGCTGACCCACTAACAGAGCGAAAATGGGCCGATTATTCTTGGGTCCGATTTTCGGTCGAAAAATCGGTCGAATTTCAACCCATGTATGGCCGGCATTAGTGCATAAATGTTCTTGTCGTGTTATAGAGTAAAGCACCAACATAATGATCCCATGTTGAATCAGTGATCAGGACGCGGTCTCAATGCCACTACGCCTATTATTCCCACGGCCACTGGTTGCATATTATCCTCTTTGTAGTTTCTTTGGACATCGATCTGTGACTTATTGTTATTATTTCTATTTTCTTTCCTGTGTTGAAACCGAATCCACAATAGTTGTGCTCCTGTTTTTTTTTAATAGCCTGAACAAATGCTTTAAAATCTAAACCCACCAACAAAATGGCGGCCAAGACGTATTAAGGAGACATGATTGTCGGAGAATGAAATCCCGAGTTTCTAATGATATACGTTTTTTTTGCTTTTGTCTTAGGTAAGAAATGGGACTTCAACGCAGCAGTCAATGACTACGATCAGCTACGGCAGCCACATGCTGGCGGCCCAGCCCAAAACTTCAACGACCCTCGAAGTTACAAACCCCAAGACTCAGCTCGACCCATGAGGCCAGCGCTGCAGCGGCAAGATGATATACAAGGTGAATTTCTTTTTTTTAACCTATGTGGGATTGTGTTTGTGTTTTGTTTGTTGTTTTTGTTTTGTTTTTTGCTTGTTTTTTTTTTTCCGTTTGTTTTGTTTTTTGTTTGTTTTTGTTTGTTATTTTTGTGTTTGTTGTTTTGTTTTTTTTTGTTTTTTTGTTTTACTGGTTAGGTTTGGTTTGGCAGACAGCACTCTGCAAGGCTCATGATGTAGGTCACCTGTTGACATGAGATGATCCACATCAGGTCAGGGGAATGATTGCACGTGTGTGAGTTCTCCTGGACTGCTGCAGACACCTCTGGGCCAATCAGAATAGAGGGAGTATTCTGTAGGCTGGAATGGATTTCACAGCTACCGTATTTTTCGCTCCATAAGACGCACTTTTTTTCCCCCAAAAAAGGGGGGAAAATGTCAATGCGTCTTATGGAGCGAATATAGAGCGGCCGGACTGGTATTTCCACCGCCGCCGTGTCAGAATACCGGGCCGGCCGCTCAGCTCGGCAGTGGGACCTTACCTGTCCCTCTATCCAGCGGCGCGCTGTCTTCCCGGCTTCTGTAGTGTGCGTGACAGCCGGGACCCAAGTGCGCATGCGGAAGAAGCGGTGCTCTTTGTGAATGGTAAGGCGGTACCTGGGACACATGACAGATCCCAGAAGCCGCCGGACCAATCACAAAGCGCAGCGCTTCTCGCGCATGCGCCCTGGGCATCCGGCTGTCCGACGAGCGCCCACACTACAGAAAGCCGGGAAGACAGCGTGCGGCTGGATCGAGGAACAGGTAAGATAAAAAAAAAAACTCTGCGGAAGTAAGAGCGGGTACCTGTCAAATTCAGGTACCCGCTCCCCCTCCCTCCCCAAAGGTCAGCAGTCATCTCCTGTACTGTCCGCAGTCTCTGGTCATCCCTGTACTGTCCGCAGTCTCTGGTCATCCCTGTACTGTCCGCAGTCTCTGGTCATCTCCTGTGCTGTCCGCAGTCTCTGGTCATCTCCTGTGCTGTCCGCAGTCTCTGGTCATCTCCTGTACTGTCCGCAGTCTCTGGTCATCCCTGTGCTGTCCGCAGTCTCTGGTCATCCCTGTACTGTCCGCAGTCTCTGGTCATCCCTGTACTGTCCGCAGTCTCTGGTCATCCCTGTACTGTCCGCAGTCTCTGGTCATCCCTGTACTGTCCGCAGTCTCTGGTCATCCCTGTACTGTCCGCAGTCTCTGGTCATCCCTGTACTGTCCGCAGTCTCTGGTCATCCCTGTGCTGTCCGCAGTCTCTGGTCATCTCCTGTGCTGTCCGCAGTCTCTGGTCATCTCCTGTGCTGTCCGCAGTCTCTGGTCATCTCCTGTACTGTCCGCAGTCTCTGGTCATCCCTGTGCTGTCCGCAGTCTCTGGTCATCCCTGTGCTGTCCGCAGTCTCTGGTCATCCCTGTACTGTCCGCAGTCTCTGGTCATCTCCTGTACTGTCCGCAGTCTCTGGTCATCTCCTGTACTGTCCGCAGTCTCTGGTCATCTCCTGTACTGTCCGCAGTCTCTGGTCATCTCCTGTACTGTCCGCAGTCTCTGGTTATCTCCTGTACTGTGTCCGCAGTCTCTGGTCATCCCTGTACTGTCCGCAGTCTCTGGTCATCCCTGTACTGTCCGCAGTCTCTGGTCATCCCTGTACTGTCCGCAGTCTCTGGTCATCTCCTCTACTATGTCTGCAGTCCATTAGTTCAGAATTTTTTTTTCCCTGTTTTCTGCCTCTAAAACCTAGGGTGCGTCTTATGGTCAGGTGCGTCTTATGGAGCGAAAAATACGGTAATTGATATTGTACCCCCCTGTAGTAAGAGTCTGTATCTGCGGTATTTACAGGGGGATGACCGTGCGTGCCAAGCTTCTGAAAGCATGAGTGTTTATGCAGCAAATGTCACAGAGGAGGCGAGTACGGGGTTAGGATTTCACAGCGCTGTCTCGTATCTATAGCTAGCCTCGGGTTTAGTTGTACAACATCATTGACTTCCAGCCTGGATGCCAGTTTTATGGCTCAGTCTAGTAGCTTCATTTTGCCCTCCACCATTTATTAAGACGGAGTTCCACTCACACTAAAACTTTATTTTGGTGGTATTTATTCAGCCCTGGGATTTTTATTGTTTTTGCTATATAAATGAAAAAGTCCAAAAAGTTTGAAAAGTTTTTCTTATAAAATTTTGAAAATAAATAATCTTTCTTCATAAATCTTGGCCAAAATGTATTCAGTTATCTTTTCGTAAAAATAACCCAAATTAGTTTATAATCAAAAATTATAATTTGTTTGCATTTTTATTTTATTATATTGGTTTATTTTTTTGTTTTTTACATGCTGTCAGCCTAGCAGTACAGTGTCACCATAGTGACACTATACTACTTGTGGCGGGTGATGAGGACTTTTTTTTTTTTTTTTTTTTTTTACACTGATTGCTTTTACACCTATAAAGGCTGTAAAAGCAATAAATTCTCCTTCTCTCTGGCTGCATTCTTGCAGCCATTGAGAAATACTGTGTGAGCTGTGATTGTTCACAGCTTGTCACATGGTACATGGCTGTTGTGAATAGCCCTGTACCATGTGACCTCTGTGATCATTCACAGATTTCACACGTATTAAGCAATGATGTCAGAAGTGACATCTTGCTTACTACTCTTCATGTGATCACTGATTGGCCAATCAGTGATCACATGATCGGGACCTCACACAGAGGTCCCGTACAACGATCGGTGTTCCACTGTGTAAAAAAAGAAGAAAAAAATTTTCATCACCCCCTACAAGCAGTACAGTGTCACTATGGTGACACTGCACTGCTAGGGTGACACTGTTAAGAAAAAAAAAATCATAAATAATATATATATAAAAAAACTAATTAGTTTTTTTTTTATTAAAAAGATAGATGAATACATTTAGGCCAAGATTTATGAAGAAAGATTGATTATTTGCAAAATTTTATAAGAAAAATACTTTTTTTCAAAATGTTTGGACTTTCATTTATATAGCAAAAAAATAAAACTCCCAGTAATGAATAAATACCACCAAAATAAAGTTTTATCTGTCTCAAAAAAAAATGCTAAAAAATTCATATGGGTACAGTGTTGCATGACCGCGCAATTGTCATTCAAAGTGTGATAGCGCTGAAAGCTGAAAATTGGCCTGGGCAGGAAGGGGGTGAAAGTGTCCGGACAGGAAGTGGTTAATGCAGAGTATGCACTAAGATCAAACAAACCTGGATCTTTCACAACCACTAAGTCCAAAAATGAGTGTGCTGCAGCACGGTGCGTCCTGCTGTGTGCTGCGGCACGGCGCGTCCTGCTGTGTGCTGCGGCACGGCGCGCCCTGCTGTGTGCTGCGGCACGGCGCGCCCTGCTGTGTGCTGCGGCACGGCGCGTCCTGCTGTGACCCAGGCCTGACTCTGAGCTCCAGTCATTCTCTGACACGGTGAGGCGAAGTTTACATTTCCCGTACGTAGGCTCGCTTAGCTGTAATCATTTCAAGAATGAAACTCAATCTCTGCAGAAGCCCCATTGTGATTGGTTCTCTTTCACATGAATGCCTCGAGTGAAAAACATTTTTTAAGGCTTTGGTTGTTTGATCGCTGTGTAAACTTGGAGTAAGGAAAAAATAGAAGGTATAGAACACACAGACAGGCCTCCCACTGACGGCGGCAGGTGAGGACAGGAAATGTCAGTTGGTAAAGCTCCTCCAGTAACCGTTTGTATGCAGTCTGACACATGCCGCCCATTGACAGGCCCACTAAAAGCCCGCAACCTTCTCCGGTATTCTGGTTATCTCCGACGTTTACAATATGACAAGAATTCCGGTCCCATCAAGGATCATTCATGGTGGAAGACCTGTATAGCAGTTGGGTAGATGACAAGACGTTCCTGGTTTATAGGTCGCAATAACAGGCATTATGCAATCAGAGGGATTTCAGAGCTCTTGCCTCGTCTCAGCGATACGGAGCGGTTATAGCGGGAATGCCGGCCATTTTGGGCTTTAATGAAGAGCTGAAGCCGTGACCAAAATTAAGGCAGGCAGAGGACTAGACAGAGGACAGTATTGCGTATGCGTCTTTCTGCCGCTGATCTTTTCCTCATTACTGATTTACCATTATTATTATTATACAGGATTTATATAGCGCCAACAGTTTGCTCAGCATATTGCCTTGTTCTGCGTGGTGGCGGCCATGGCGCCGTCTCTGTGTGGAGGCGGCCATGGCGCCGTCTCTGCGTGGAGGCGGCCATGGCGCCGTCTCTGCGTGGAGGCGGCCATGGCGCCGTCTCTGCGTGGAGGCGGCCATGGCGCCGTCTCTGCGTGGAGGCTGCCATGGCGCCGTCTCTGCGTGGAGGCGGCCATGGCGCCGTCTCTGCGTGGAGGCGGCCATGGCGCCGTGTGGGCGTGAAGGGGCGGCCATGGCGCCGTGTGGGCGTGAAGGGGCGGCCACGGCGCCGTGTGGGCGTGAAGGGGCGGCCACGGCGCCGTGTGGGCGTGAAGGGGCGGCCACGGCGCCATCTGGGCCTGAAGACGAGACATGCAGCTCTGGGTTGTGGGCAAGCAGCAGGGTTTGCTTTAAGCAGTGTGATTTTCATGTCAGTTTTCAGAGTCATTGTCAAAGGTAGGTGTTCAGGTGCGATTCAACTCTGTCTTCCAGCCACTTGTATGCAAAACTGGCTATGAATTGCATCCTATGTGAACAGTTATCTCAGAATGCCACTATACTGTGTGCTGTGCAAGTTTGGAACATATCACTCGAAACTCACACAGAACCCTTTTTTTTTTTTTTTTCTTTTTTTTTTTAATACATAACTGGATCAAAATCGCATCACATAGATGTGCATGTCCTTCATAAAAACAAATGTATTTTCTGATGCCGTGCAAATCTTTGCCTTTTCATGTCGCATCGGATTTGTATCGGTGTGGACCGGGACTAAGGCCCCATTCACACGTGGGCGTTTTGGGATTGCAGTGATTCTGCCTCCGATCTCAAAACACACTGCAGTCGCAAAATGCATTCTTTTCAATGGCATCTAAAACGCAGTGCGGTGTTGCCGGGATTGTTCCATGATCTATCACACAGAAAGGAACAAGAGCTTCTTTTGGGTGACAAGCTTCACATGCAGCGATTTACGGAAATTGCTGCGTGATAAATCATCTAACAGTCGCAGCAACGTCGCATCACGTTTTAGGTGTCAATGAAAATATTGGCACCTGAACTTGCGGTTTATGATTGTAGTGCGTTTTGAGATTGCAGGCTGAATCGTAGCGACTCTGTCGTGCTCCCAAACCGCCTAGGTGTGATCGGAGCCCCACGGAGTGGATATCGGAGCCTGAGTTGGCTGCTCCAGAATTGTCATCACACATTTGTGTGTTTTCCTCTATAATACAATCAGTCTTTTTGGGATAATGTGTTAGGCCGCTGCGGTTTTGCTGTTTTCTCTCAGGGTTTACATGACTAAGGGTGACATTTTCCAGCAGGAAGCAAGTACTAATCGTGAATGATACCTGAAGAACAATTATAAATGTGTGTTTGTTGTTTTTTTTTGTTTGTTTTATTTTAACCTAACATATAAAAGATAGTTGACTTATTTTAGTCCTGAGCATACAAAAACCTTTTTTTTATATAACCTCTTGTATCCAATGGGTGGCATAAGTCACATATATGTTGAATCCTTTTACTACTATGCTGTGAATACCACCAGCAAATCTCCTGCTATCTATTGAGCTTGCTAAAGGAAACTCATCCAATGTTTGGCAGCCACATACAGGAAGCAAAGTGAGCAACATATTGCCGTGTTTTGCAACCTTAAAGCCCCACCCCCAGCTTTTTTTTTTTTTTTTTGTAAATTGGCCCCCAGGCAGTGTGAAACAAAACAAAAGCAGCTCAGGCTGCCATCCTTACTTATAATCTGGAGTTGTTCCCCCTCCTTCCTGCTTTTTCGTACTTCTGTATCATCTCTAGGTTAAGGACGTACTATGAATGAATGGGCATCATGGCCCCGCCCCATCAGGGGGTATCGCCACGGGGCCCCTTCATTCATTCTGTGTTACCCTTGGTTCACACCTGAGCGTTTTCTGCAACGTTTTGCAGTGCAGTCCATTTAACCTGATTTCCTATGGGACAGGTTCACGTCTCCGCGTTTTTCACCCGGTGCGTTTTTTGGAAAGGGTCTGGGACTTTTTTGAATGCCAAAAGTTGCGTTTTTGGTTCTATAGACTTGAAATGCTGCAGAAAAGCAAGTATTGCGGTTTTTTGATGCGTTTTTTGTGTTTTAAATCTTCCTAGCAACAAAAAAAAAAAACTCAGGTGCAAAAACGCAATGCAAAACTGGTCAAATGCAAACTTCATAGGTGTGAACCTAGCCAGGAACCGCACCGCATTCCTGCGCAAATCACATGCGAATTGCGTGCGGTGCAGTTTGAGCCATACATGATGCATGACTCAAATCGCACCGCATCCGCACCAAAAAGGTGTAGGACCCTTTTTTTTAGACCCGCACTAGAATCGGATCGCATGGGTATTCACACCTATGCGATCCGATTCTGCACATCGCGTTTTGCGGACCGATTTTGGGGTGTTATTAACGTAACATAAACACCCACAATGGTTCGCATGAATGGGGTGCGATTCTGAATTTGCACAGAAAACGCTGCAAATTCCGGACCGCATCAGTGTGAACCCAGGCTGAAGTAGAGAGTGTGGATGTTGGTATATCAGAGCCACTCTGGTCAGCAGAGGACCAGCCCAGGCCAGAGAGGTGGCACAGAGGAAGGAGGAGTTGGGCTTTTATATAACGTAGGCACCCCGCAGTAAAAGTCTGCGAATAAAGAGTATATTTATCATTCTGTAAAACATCGATTAACCTGCAGGCTTTAAACATTTTAAATGTACCAAAAACCACAACATTTTTTATATTTTTTGTTATATTTTTATAATATGTCCGCCTTCATCCTCCATGTAGTTGTAGCTCTCTTTGGATCTGCAGTTGTTATGACACATTTTTCTCCTTTTGTCCCGCAGAGAAACGCCTATCTAGAGGCATCTCCCACGCCAGCTCGTCCATTGTTTCCTTGGCCCGATCGCATGTCTCCAGCAACGGCGGTAGCGAGCACCCACTGGAAACGCCGGTGTGCACCTTCCAGCTGCCAGACCTGACGGTATACAGCGATGACTTCCGCAGCTTCATCGAGCGGGATCTCATTGAGCAGTCCATGCTGGTCGCCTTGGAGCATGCCGGTGAGTGATCTACTGAGCATCTGCAGGGCAGATCTCTCCACGCTCCCAGTGTATGTGTTGGTATACAGCAAGTGTCAAAACTCAACTTTAGGCAAATGGCAGATGACAGCAAAACACAGCAATACTATACAATACTATATACAATACTATACTACAGTTGCAAGAAAAAGTATGTGAACCCCTTGGGATTACGTGGAGTTTTGCATGTATTAGGCATAAAATGTGCTCTGAACGTCATCTAAGTCCCAACAATAGAAGAACACAGTCTGCTGAACATAATACCACACAAACATTAGATGTTGCCATGGTTTAATTGCACATAACATGTAAACATTCACAGTGCAGGGAGGAAAAAGTATGTGAGGCCCTAGCTTAATGACTTCTCCCAGAGATAATTGGAGCCAGGCGTGAGCCAACCTTGACTCCAATCAGTGTGATGATATTGGATGTGTTGCTGACAGCTATCCTGCCCTTAAAAAAACACACACCTGTTTTGGGTTTACTGGTTTCAAGAAGCACTGTCTGATGTGAACCATGCCTCGCAGAAAAGAGCTCTCAGAAGACCTACCATCAAGAATTGTTGACTTGCATGAAGCTGGAAAGGGTTACAAAAGTATCTCCAAAAGCCTTGATGTTCATGTGTCCACGGTAAGACAGACTGTCTACAAATGGAGAAAGTTTAGCACTGTTGCTACTCTCCCTAGGCGTGGTCATCCTGTAAAAATGACTGCAAGAGCACAGTGCAGAATGCTGCATGAGGGCCTGGACGGATTGTTGTCATTGATGGGAAAATGAATTCCAGAGTTTATCAAGACATTTTGCAGGAAAACGTACGACCATCTGCCCGCCAACTGAAGACCCGCAGAGGATGGGTGATGCAACAGGACAATGACCCAAAGCATACAAGTCATTCAACAAAGCAATGGCTGCAACAGCACAGAATACGCCTTCTGGAGTGGCCCAGTCAGAGTCCTGACCTCAACCCGATTGAAATGCTGTGGCATGACCTTAAGAGAGCGATTCACACCAGACATCCCAAGAATATTGCTACACTGAAACAGTTTTGTGAAGAGGAGTGGTCCAAAATGACTCCAGATCGTTGTGCAGGTCTGATCTGCAACTACAGGAAACGTTTGGTTGAGGTTATTGCTGCCAAAGGAGGGTCAACCAGTTATTAAGTCCAAAGCCTCACATACTTTTTCCTCCCTGCACTGTGAATGTTTACATGTTATGTGCAATTAAACCATGGCAACATCTAATGTTTGTGTAGTATTATGTTCAGCAGACTGTGTTCTTCTATTGTTGTGACTTAGATGACGTTCAGAGCACATTTTATGCCCAATTCATGCAAAACTCCACGTAATCCCAAGGGGTTCACATACTTTTTCTTGCAACTGTACAGTGTGTGTGTGTGTGTGTGTGTGTGTATATATATATGTATATATATATGTGTATATATATGTGTATATATATATGTGTTTATATATGTGTATATATATGTGTATATATATATGTATATATATATATATATATATATATATATATATATATATATATATATATATATATATATGGTTAGCACTTCTACCTGGCAGTACTAGGGTCGTTGGTTCAAATCCCAACCACGGCACCACCTGCTTGGAGTTTGCATGTTCTCCCTGTGCCTGCGTGGGTTTCCTCCGGATACTCCGGTTTCCTCCCACACTCCAAAGACATGCTGGAAGGTGAATTGGCTCCTGTCTAAATTGTCCCTAGTATGTGTATGTATGAATGTGAGTTAGGGACCTTAGATTGTACGCCCCTTGAGGGTTAGGGACCTTAGATTGTACACCCCTTGAGGGTCAGGGACCTTAGATTGTACGCCCCTTGAGGGTTAGGGACCTTAGATTGTACACCCCTTGAGGGTTAGGGACCTTAGATTGTAGGCCCCTTGAGGGTTAGGGACCTTAGATTGTACGCCCCTTGAGGGTTAGGGACTGATGTGAATGTACAATATATATGTAAAGTGCTGCGTAAACTGACGGCGCTATATAAGTATCTGACATAATAATTAATAAATCTGATTGGGTTGACATTTAGGGTAGGCAGTTGTTTAATGAGTGGCAGTTCATGGAAGGCACTGAATCAGGGCACTTGTGTGGAGGAAGCTGTACATTGTGCTCCATGAAATCATGGCTGAACATGTCCTTGGTATGTGTCCCGGTATTAGTCACCCGTGTTCCGGCTCCCATTGTACAGATCACGGCGGAGCTATGTCCATCAATCATAACGATGGTAATAATCGGCTGCTCCACATGTAGCCTCTGATAGTGGGAGAGGAATGTCAGACCTTTCATTTGATGAACAAACCCTCCTTCACTGGGGAGGGAGGGAGTGACACCCACTGTTGTTCAACCTGCTTTTGGGTAGCTGGCAGATTCTTGGAGGATGATGTCACTGCTTTCGTGACCAATGCGGAGCAGTGTCTGCTGGGTAATTAGTGGAGCTCCAGAGTTGTTAGGCCCACAAAAGCTGATGAAACCTCCGTTCAGCGTTCTTGTTTGTTTACCTTTCGCTTCTCACGTGACTACATTTCAAACTCCTACAAAACGCCCCTCTAGTGTTCGGCTTAGTTTACACTAGCGTGGAGAGCAGGCATTTGAGGGGCATTTTTAACGCCCCAGAATCATCTTGGACCTGGCTGATGGCATGCGTACTGCCTGCTCACATTCCTCTCTCTGCCTGAACAATGAGCATACAAGAGCCTGCGTATAGGCAGAGAAAGGGCTCATTCACACAAAGAGCAGGAGTTGCTTTTTTTTTTTTCTGTTTCAATGACTTTTATTGGTTCGAAGGGCCAGTTCTCACTACAAAAAACGCACTCCGGATACATTTTTGCTTACAGTTCGCACCACGCGCAGTTGCAGTGCAGTTTTGATGCAGCTTGCTGTGTTCCAGTATGGTTCTGTGCAGAAAAAATGCAGCATGGACTGGGAACTGACTGCACTGGTGTGAACTAGGGCCATTGAAATACATGGAAAACACTGTGCATGCATTTTTGATGCAGAAAAAAGAGCACTGAACTGCATCTAATGTGAACTAGCCCTAAGGGGCCGATACTATAGAAATGCAGTCCAGATGCGTTCCGGATGTGTTTTTGCATGCGTGTTTGAAGCGTTCTGGTGCCTTTTTTGATGGGTTCCAGTGTATTTTTTATGCTTTCCAGTTCATTTTTTCCCCCTCTTTTTCTTCAATATAAATAGGGACATGTGCACTTTTGGTGCATTTTTGATGCGTTTTACTGCGCTCCAGTACAGTTCTGTGCAGAAAAAATGCAGCCTGTTCTACTTTTTTTTTCTGCAACCGAAACTGCAAGCACTGATGTGAACTATGACATTGACAACCAGATCATCTACTTTCTGTGCGTTTTGGATGCAGAAAAAAGCAACTGAAACGCATGGAGTGTGAACTGGCCCTAACAATTTTCAGAAACCTTTGCTTGAAAATTTGTGGTGCAGACACTTCAGCCAAAAAACAGAGGGCCTGTTTTTTTTTTGTTTTGTTTTGTTTTGTTTTTTTGGAGCACGGTGGACCTGCATGCAGTCGAGACGCAATGACTGTACAGACTCACCCGCACATCTGCGTTTTGACAGTCATGTTAGGGACAGGCGTTCAGTCCGAATACATTTGGTCTGCATTTGGGGCCTTGCACCCATCCCTGCATGCTTGGTAAACAGACGCTGTGTCTCCATTGGCTAACATAGGCTGCCTGCATGCAGCTTCGCGGTGCTCTGGCTCTTTGCGGTGCTCTGGCTCTTTGCGGTGCTCTGGCTCTTTGCGGTGCTCTGGCTCTTTGCGGTGCTCTGGCTCTTCGCGGTGCTCTGGCTCTTCGCGGTGCTCTGGCTCTTGCATGTTGCTGCCTTGGCTACCATGATAAGGAGCCCAAATAGAAAGGTTTGCCTACTGCTGATCTATAGAGAAAGCGAAAGATGAAGACAGAGAGGGAGAGAAATAGAGATCAATATACGTTTTATATTAATCCCTATTTTTCTCCCTCTCTGTCTTCATCTTTCGAGTGACATATATATATATATATAGATACAGTGGGGATCGAAAGTTTGGGCACCCCAGCTAAAAATTTGTATTAATGTGCATAAAGAAGCCAAGGAATGATGGAAAAATCTCCAAAAGGCATCAAATTACAGATTAGACATTCTTATAATATGTCAACAAAAGTTAGATTTTATTTCCATCATTTACACTTTCAAAATAACAGAAAACAAAAAAATGGCGTCTGCAAAAGTTTGGGCACCCTGCAGAATTTATAGCATGCACTGCCCCCTTTGCCAAGCTGAGACCTGCCAGTGTCATGGATTGTTCTCAATCATCGTCTGGGAAGACCAGGTGATGTCAATCTCAAAGGTTTTAAATGCCCAGACTCATCTGACCTTGCCCCAACAATCAGCACCAATGATTCTTCTAAGCAGTTGTCTAGAAAACTGAAACTGAAAATAGTTGACGCTCACAAAGCTGGAGAAGGTGATAAGAAGATAGCAAAGCGTTTTCAGATGTCAATATCCTCTGTTCGGAATGTAATTAAGAAATGGCAGTCATCAGGAACAGTGGAAGTTAAAGCAAGATCTGGAAGACCAAGAAAAATATCAGACAGAACAGCTCGCAGGATTGTGAGGAAAAACAATTCAAAACCCACGTTTGACTGCACGATCCCTCCAGAAAGATCTGGCAGACACTGGAGTTGTGGTACACTATTCCACTATAAAGAGATACTTGTACAAATATGGTCTTCATGGAAGAGTCATCAGAAGGAAACCTCTTCTACGTCCTCACCACAAAAATCATCGTTTGAACTTTGCAAATGAACATATAGACAAGCCTGATGCATTTTGGTAACAAGTTCTGTGGACCGATGAGGGTAAAATTGAACTTTTTGGCCAGAATGAGCAAAGGTACGTTTGGAGAAGAAGGGGCACAGAATTTAATGAAAAGAACCTCTGTCCAACTGTTAAGCATGGAGTTGGATCAATCATGCTTTGGGGTTGTGTTGCAGCCAGTGGCACAGGGAACATCTCACGAGTAGACGGAAAAATGGATTCAATAAAATTTCAGCAAATTTTGGATGGTAACTTGATGCCATCTGTGAAAAAGCTGAAGTTAAAGAGAGGATGGCTTCTACAAATGGATAATGATCCTAAACACACCTCGAAATCCACGGGGGATTACATCAAGAGGCGTAAACTGAAGGTTTTGCCATGGTCTTCACAATCTCCTGACCTCAACATAATTGAAAATCTATGGATAGACCTTAAAAGAGCAGTGCGTGACAGACAGCCCAGAAATCTCAAAGAACTGGAAGACTTTTGTAAGGAATAATGGGCAAAGATACCTCAAACAAGAATTGAAAGACTCTTGGCTGGCTACAAAAAGTGTTTACAAGCTGCGATACTTGCCAAAGGGGGCAGTACAAGATATTAACTCTGCAGGGTGCCCAAACTTTTGCATTTTTTTGTTTTCTGTTATTTTGAAAGTGTAAATGATGGAAATAAAATCTAACTTTTGTTGACATATTATAAGAATGTCTAATCTGTAATTTGAGGCCTTTTGGAGATTTTTCCATCTTTCCTTGGCTTCTTTATGCACATTATTAGCTGAGGTGTCCAAACTTTCAATCCCCACTGTGTGTGTGTGTGTGTGTGTATATATATATATATATATATATATATATATATATATATATAAATATTATTATTATTTTATTATTATTATTATAAGTATTTTTTTTATTATTATAAGTATATTATTATAAATATTTTAATTATTATAAATATTTTATTATTAGTAGTATTTTATTAGTATTTTATTTTTTATTATTTTATTTAATTTTTTTAAGCGACACAGCCCTTTGGCCGAGTTTCCACTTGCATCACAGGCTGTTCTCTTAGTTACGCGCATTCTGAAGTGGCACTTTTCTTCTTGCCCACGTGACTCCTCCACCACTGTTCATATCTCCTCTGACACTCGGCATTGATATCTAACGTCATCAAGCTGCAGTGTACTGGGAGCCAGGCTGACATAAATAACATTTTTTCTTTTCTTTCTGTTGACTCAAACAGTTGCTTGTGGTTCCTCCTTGGTATTTGGTTTGGCTACTAGTACTGAGTTGGCATTATTGCCACAACAATTAAGCAGCTGCCATGTCAGGCAGAGCCAAGCCAGGCCTGATATCTCCATTATTATTATTATTATTATTATACAGGATTTATATGGCGCCAACAGTTTTCTCAGCACTTTACAATATAGTGGGAGACAATACAGCAACAATACAGTTCAATACAAGAGGGATAGGAGGGCCCTGATCCTGGGAGCTTACAATCTCCATCCCACTACATGCTAAAGAGGACCGTTTCTTAAAGGGGAAAGCAGTCAGCTTAACGGAACTCCTTTTTCAATGGGTTTTTAAAAGCATTAACTTGCCTAAAGCTTTGTAAACGTTCATTCCATTGGCCACAATATGAATTTGTTCTGCCCATTGGAATGAATGCCCAAGCGCTTTTGATGCGCCTAGTGATAAAGCCCATTTTAAACACGTATTGAGGCACAGCAAGCATTTTTTGACACTGGAACACTGCTCTCCTGAATTCACTGCCCCCTCCGGGTTTTTTTTTATTTTTTTCTGCCTCTTTTGTACACCTGCAAATGCCCATGTGTGCAGGGACACATAAGCTGACAATAACAGGGGTGTCTAGCGGCATAAAAAAAAATAAAACCCCTCTTAAAGCAGAGTTCAAAATGTCCTGTGTGCATGAGGCCTAACAGTGGATTGACATTGTTGCTGTGGTATTGTGTGAGGCGATAAAGTCCAACTCTGACATTAGCCCCCCAAGCAACATCGGAAAACAGAAAGGCATCTCTGTCTGGGCTGTAATAACCACCCCCCAGTCCCAATCCGCCACTAAATGTTCTCCCTTTTCCAGGTTGTAAAAAACCTTTTTGTAAAGCCTGAGCTTAGCTAAAATCAAAAACAAAAAAAATTAGCACAAGGGACATAGCTTGGTATGATTTGTCCCTTGTGCTGATTTTTTTTTTTTATCCCTTAAAAATCTTCCTCCGTCGTTCTCTTCTTCCTGAAGTCACTGTCCAACCTCTCTACTTCATCCAATCAGAGAACCCTTTGCATTCATTGAGAAAATGCACAGTGGTCTCTGAATGGCACCCTTGAATGGCTGACCTTCTGTTGTGAGAATGCTGCGGGGCAACTGCTCAACACGGGACCGAAAAGCAAGCGGAGATCACAGGAGTAACAGTATCTGCTACAGTGATTTCCAGCTTCTAGGGGGATCCCACAGGTATGGTATGTACATACTGGACCAATGTAACTATGTATAGAATGTCCATACCCGGAGTTCTTCTTTAAACTTTGTGTCTGTTTCCTGATTGTAAAAGGTTTTCAGGTGTGTGGGGATAACGGATTGGTTGAGGTGTGGCAGAGGGTTAATCCCGCAGTGCACTGCAGCCTCCGCCTGCTTGGCAGGGCCGTATTACTCTCCACCTCTCTCCTGGACCTCTTCCATTTGGCTGCAGATATACGGAGGGAAAATAACCCCACGGATTCATTGTGGCCGTATTGTCCCCAGGAGCCCTTTTACCAGGCGGGTGATTCCTTCCCCTGATATCTGCCATCTTATCTCCTCCTGGCTTCTGGTTGGGGCCGCAGCTCTGAAGTTTTTTTTTGCTTTTGTTTTTTTTGGGGGGGGTTTTTAAATGGAAAACTGTTCCGGACGTCGTAGCGCACGCAGGAATGCAAATCAGCGGCTGTGTCGGAAGTACTGTGACATTTTAATAATGCTAACCTTCTGCTTCAACTGAGCTGAATAAACAGAATTTTCCAGAAATGCCAGTAAACAATTGAGGCCGGGAGTTGGACGTCTCTTTTCAATCAATATTTATGGACCCGTTCTACTTACAGACTTTCTGCTGATTTTTGTTTTGACGGTCGTCTTTATTTTAGGAAGTTTATTTAAAGGATAAGTGCAATTCTGCAACAAACCCATATTTTATGCCGCCTGCCTCGCTCCCCCCCAGTCCCGTCCGCCGCCTCGCTCCCCCCCAGTCCCGTCCGCCGCCTGCCTCGCTCCCCCCCAGTCCCGTCCGCCGCCTCGCTCCCCCCCAGTCCCGTCCGCCGCCTCGCTCCCCCCCCAGTCCCGTCCGCCGCCTCGCTCCCCCCCCAGTCCCGTCCGCCGCCTCGCTCCCCCCCCAGTCCCGTCCGCCGCCTCGCTCCCCCCCCAGTCCCGTCCGCCGCCTCGCTCCCCCCCCAGTCCCGTCCGCCGCCTCGCTCCCCCCCCAGTCCCGTCCGCCGCCTCGCTCCCCCCCCAGTCCCGTCCGCCGCCTCGCTCCCCGCCAGTCCCTTTCGCCGCCTCGTTCCCCCCCCAGTCCCGCCCGCCGCCTCGCTCCCCCCCCAATCCCGCCCGCCGCCTCGCTCCCCCCCCAATCCCGCCCGCCGCCTCGCTCCCCCCCAATCCCGTCCGCCGCCTCGCTCCCCCCCAGTCCCGTCCGCCGCCTCGCTCCCCCCCCAGTCCCGTCCGCCGCCTCGCTCCCCCCCCAGTCCCGTCCGCCGCCTCGCTCCCCCCCCAGTCCCGTCCGCCGCCTCGCTCCCCCCCCAGTCCCGTCCGCCGCCTCGCTCCCCCCCCAGTCCCGTCCGCCGCCTCGCTCCCCCCCCAGTCCCGTCCGCCGCCTCGCTCCCCCCCCAGTCCCGTCCGCCGCCTCGCTCCCCCCCCAGTCCCGTCCGCCGCCTCGCTCCCCCTCCAGTCCCGTCCGCCGCCTCGCTCCCCGCCAGTCCCGTCCGCCGCCTCGCTCCCCCCCCAATCCCGCCCGCCGCCTCGCTCCCCCCCCAATCCCGCCCGCCGCCTCGCTCCCCCCCAATCCCGTCCGCCGCCTCGCTCCCCCCCAATCCCGTCCGCCGCCTCGCTCGCTCCCCCCCCAATCCCGTCCGCCGCCTCGCTCGCTCCCCCCCCAATCCCGTCCGCCTCCTCGCTCGCTCCCCCCCCAATCCCGTCCGCCTCCTCGCTCGCTCCCCCCCCAATCCCGTCCGCCGCCTCGCTCGCTCCCCCCCCAATCCCGTCCGCCGCCTCGCTCGCTCCCCCCCCAATCCCGTCCGCCGCCTCGCTCGCTCCCCCCCCAATCCCGTCCGCCGCCTCGCTCGCTCCCCCCCCAATCCCGTCCGCCGCCTCGCTCCCTCCCCCCCCCCAATCCCGTCCGCCGCCTCGCTCCCTCCCCCCCCCAATCCCGTCCGCCGCCTCCCTCCCCCCCCAATCCCGTCCGCCGCCTCGCTCGCTCCCTCCCCCCCCCCCATCCCGTCCGCCGCCTCGCTCGCTCCCTCCCCCCCCCATCCCGTCCGCCGCCTCGCTCGCTCCCTCCCCCCCCCAATCCCGTCCGCCGCCTCGCTCGCTCCCTCCCCCCCCCCCAATCCCGTCCGCCGCCTCGCTCGCTCCCTCCCCCCTCCAATCCCGTCCGCCGCCTCGCTCGCTCCCTCCCCCCTCCAATCCCGTCCGCCGCCTCGCGCGCTCCCTCCCCCAATCCCGTCCGCCGCCTCGCTCGCTCCCTCCCCCAGTCCCGTCCGCCGCCTCGCTCGCTCCCTCCCCCAGTCCCGTCCGCCGCCTCGCTCCCCCCCCAGTCCCGCCCGCCGCCTCGCTCCCCCCCCAATCCCGCCCGCCGCCTCGCTCCCCCCCCAATCCCGCCCGCCGCCTCGCTCCCCCCCAATCCCGCCCGCCGCCTCGCTCCCCCCCAATCCCGTCCGCCGCCTCGCTCGCTCCCCCCCCAATCCCGTCCGCCGCCTCGCTCGCTCCCCCCCCAATCCCGTCCGCCTCCTCGCTCGCTCCCCCCCCAATCCCGTCCGCCTCCTCGCTCGCTCCCCCCCCAATCCCGTCCGCCGCCTCGCTCGCTCCCCCCCCAATCCCGTCCGCCGCCTCGCTCGCTCCCCCCCCAATCCCGTCCGCCGCCTCGCTCGCTCCCCCCCCAATCCCGTCCGCCGCCTCGCTCCCTCCCCCCCCCCAATCCCGTCCGCCGCCTCGCTCCCTCCCCCCCCCCAATCCCGTCCGCCGCCTCCCTCCCCCCCCAATCCCGTCCGCCGCCTCGCTCGCTCCCTCCCCCCCCCCCAATCCCGTCCGCCGCCTCGCTCGCTCCCTCCCCCCCCCCCCAATCCCGTCCGCCGCCTCGCTCGCTCCCTCCCCCCTCCAATCCCGTCCGCCGCCTCGCTCGCTCCCTCCCCCCTCCAATCCCGTCCGCCGCCTCGCGCGCTCCCTCCCCCAATCCCGTCCGCCGCCTCGCTCGCTCCCTCCCCCAATCCCGTCCGCCGCCTCGCTCGCTCCCTCCCCCAATCCCGTCCGCCGCCTCGCTCGCTCCCTCCCCCAATCCCGTCCGCCGCCTAGCTCGCTCCCCCAATCCCGTCCGCCGCCTCGCTCGCTCCCTCCCAGTCCCATATGCCTCACTCCCCGTATGCCTCACTCCCCCAATCCCGTATGCCTCACTCCCCCAATCCCGTATGCCTCACTCCCCCAATCCCGTCCGCCGCCTCGCTCGCTCCCCCCCCAATCCCGTCCGCCGCCTCGCTCGCTCCCCCCCCAATCCCGTCCGCCGCCTCGCTCGCTCCCCCCCCAATCCCGTCCGCCGCCTCGCTCGCTCCCCCCCCAATCCCGTCCGCCGCCTCGCTCGCTCCCCCCCCAATCCCGTCCGCCGCCTCGCTCGCTCCCCCCCAATCCCGTCCGCCGCCTCGCTCCCTCCCCCCCCCCCCAATCCCGTCCGCCGCCTCGCTCCCTCCCCCCCCCCCCAATCCCGTCCGCCGCCTCGCTCGCTCCCTCCCCCCCCCCAATCCCGTCCGCCGCCTCGCTCGCTCCCCCCCCCCCAATCCCGTCCGCCGCCTCGCTCGCTCCCCCCCCCCCAATCCCGTCCGCCGCCTCGCTCGCTCCCCCCCCCCAATCCCGTCCGCCGCCTCGCTCGCTCCCCCCCCCAATCCCGTCCGCCGCCTCGCTCGCTCCCCCCCCCCAATCCCGTCCGCCGCCTCGCTCGCTCCCCCCCCCAATCCCGTCCGCCGCCTCGCTCGCTCCCCCCCCCAATCCCGTCCGCCGCCTCGCTCGCTCCCCCCCCCAATCCCGTCCGCCGCCTCGCTCGCTCCCTCCCCCAATCCCGTCCGCCGCCTCGCTCGCTCCCCCAATCCCGTCCTCCGCCTCGCTCGCTCCCTCCCAGTCCCGTATGCCTCACTCCCCCAATCCCGTATGCCTCACTCCCCCAATCCCGTATGCCTCACTCCCCCAATCCCGTATGCCTCACTCCCCCAATCCCGTATGCCTCACTCCCCCAATCCCGTATGCCTCACTCCCCCAATCCCGTATGCCTCACTCCCCCAATCCCGTATGCCTCACTCCCCCAATCCCGTATGCCTCACTCCCCAAATCCCGTATGCCTCACTCCCCCAATCCCGTATGCCTCACTCCCCCAATCCCGTATGCCTCACTCCCCCAATCCCGTATGCCTCACTCAGTTTATACTGATCTTGGTACGATCCAAAGCTTTGAAGGGCAGAGGAGAGATCTGGGATCTAATAGATTGCTCAGCAAAGTGGACCTGTCACTGTCTATTGCAATGCAATGTAAGTGAATATTTACATTCCCTCAGATGACAAAAAAAGAAATTAAAGGGACAGTCTAAAATTAAAAAAAAAAAAAGTCCCCGCATATGCGTCAGTCCTGTAATCATATGCAAACATCATTTGCGCAATTTTAAAGCGTGACATATTTGGTATCTATTTACTCAGCGTAACATTATCACTTAATGCAGAAAAACAAAATATAATACCCACTTGTTTGGTAAAATATAAAACTCATTAAATTGTTTTTTTTTGAAAAACCGCTGCACAAATATCGCGTGACTAAAAAAAAAAAAATTGCAACACCCAACATTTTATTCTCTAGGGCCTCTGCCTAAAAATATATATATCGTTTGGGGGTTGTAAGTATTTTTCTAGCAGAAAACAATGATATAGGAGAGAAGTGTCAGAATAGGCTTGGAAGGCAACTGGTTACTCACCTCCCGCCCGCCATATAGTAATATGATGGACGCAAGGTAGTTACGTCCTTCTATTCTCACCACGCATGCACGGCTCAGGGAGCACGCAGCGTGGCGATCGGCGGTGCACTGTGTCCCTCGGACACAACGGATCACTGATCACGGAAAGAGCTGAAGATGTCGGCTCGGTCATGTGATCAGCTGTGTCCAATCACAGCTGATCACATGCAAACAGGGAAATGCCGGTTATCGGCATTTCTCTCCCCACGAGCTGTCACACGTGTCCCCTCCGTGGAATGCCGGTAATCGGCATTCCACGGAGAGGACATGTACACTGATCATCAGGGCACTGATGATCAGTGTGCCCTGATGATCAGTGTAGCCCCAGCAGTGCCACCTGTCAGTGTCCATCAGTGCCTCGTGCCAGAGCCCATCAGTGCCACATCAATGCAACATATCAGTGCCTACCAGTGCACATCAATGCCACATATCAGTGCCCATCTGAGCTGCCTTTCAGTGTCACCCATCAGTGCCACCTATCAATGCCTATCAGTGCTGCCTTTCAGTGCCCATCAGTAATGCCTGTCAATGCCCATCAGTGTTACCTATCAGTGCCTCCTCATCAGTGTCCCCATCAGTGCCCATCACTGCAGCTTCATTAGCGCACATTAGTGAAGGAGAAAAATCACATAACAAAAACTAAGAAAAAACATTTTTTTTTAAAAAATTTTCAGTGGTTTTCGGTTTAAGAAAAAATAAAAAACCCCGAGGTGATTAAATACCACCAAAAGAAAGCTCTGTCACAAAAAAAGATAAAAATTTCATATGGGTACAGTGTTGCATGACCGCACAATTGTCATTCAAGGTGTGACCGCACTGAAAGCTGGAAATTGGCCTGTACAGGAAGGGGGTGAAAGTGCCCTGTAGGCTTGTGGTTAAGGGATCTATCTGTACGAAAGTGGAGTTTAGCTACAGGTGGGGGGTCTGGGGGGGTTGGACAAGCCTCTGCATTTGTATGTGTTGCATACTCAGACAGTGAGATCTCTGGTCTTGAAGTGTTACTAAACCCAGGACCACTATATCTGGTCTCCCACAGTACACACAACATTGAAATGCAATTATAGTAAATATAAACTGCTAAATACCTTTTTTCATCAGTAGTTAGAGCAGTCTTGTGACTTCTATCAGTGTCCAGCTGAGCACTGATTAAAGCTTGTAGGAGTTTTCATTCTCTCCTGAGTGTCCTATGAGGCTGCATAACCCCTGACCCTCTGTCTGGACAGCACTGATTGGCTATGTGCTGATCACATGCTCTTTCCCAAGAAAGAAAAACAAAAAAACTAGCCATACACCCCAAACTGAGCATGTGCAGCTTGCCCCCAAGGTTCTGTTCTATAAGCAGATGGATTGGGGACAGTAGAAAAAGGGAAGGATCAGAGAAGACGAGATCAAACCTCCTTTTTATACAATGCAGAGGATTAACCTCTTATTTTCCACAGTGAGTATAACAAGCATGCTTTACTGCATCTACAGACTGATTGTACTGCTGTGGGTTTAGTAACACTTTCATTCCTCACCACCTGGATGTTTGGGGTGATCCATCTTTTTCTGTTACATTCTCCATAATATGAGGTGAATAAACATCCATCTCTAATCTTCTACTTCTCTGCTTTCTGCACCACTCCTGTTTTCTTTTTAAATATATTCCCTCACCAGTCATGATGGGGGGCAGCTCTGACGTGACAGAAAAGCCCTGCTCCTCTGCCAAAATGGCTGCCCCCACACATGCAGAACAAGTCATGGTAAGTCAGTAACGGGGAAACGATCAGCTGCAGGGAGCATAAAGTATTGGTGTCCAGTCCTTCATCCTCTCATTTCATTTCTGTACAGCTTCCAGGTTTTACATCCTCCTAATGATAGTGAATTTCCTGTCTTCACAGGTCGCCTCAACTGGTGGACACAGGTGGACCCGTCATACCAGAGGCTCCTCCCTTTGGCAACGACAGGCGATGGGAACTGCTTGCTGCACGCGGCCTCTCTTGGTGAGTCTGCGTTTTATAGAACCGGAAACCAGAATTCAAAGCCTTCAGTCCCTGACTGTTCTCGCCTTCTTGTTTCAGGGATGTGGGGCTTTCATGACAGAGACCTCATGCTTCGCAAATCTCTCTACACTTTGATGGACAAGGGTGTGGAGAAAGAGGCGCTGAAGCGGAGATGGCGGTTTCAGCAAACTATGCAGAATAAAGAGGTATGGACGGGCACTTTCGGTTGGTGAGGTTTTACATTTGGTCCATATGTAAGTCACGATGGAATAGATTCCTTCAGCAGTTGTGGGATATGTGAAAGAATGGGGTGGAGTACAGTGGCTCCGCGGCATCCGTACATTTCCCAAATTTTACCCAACCTTTACAACCTGGTTAACCAGATCTTGACCGGCTACAGCGCGGCCTTCCAGTTCTAGGAGGGCGTCCTATAGATGTCCTTCCGGAACCACGCCTCTTCCGCACCCCCTAGGGCAATCATCCGGCGCTCGTGTGACCTGATCACAGATTGCAGTAAAGGGCCAATCACAGCATCCCTTTACCATGTGGTCAGCTGTGTCCACTCACAGCTGATCACATCGTAAATAGATATGCCGATTTATTGGAAGTCTTTTCCTCACACTGTCAGAGAATGAGGAGAGCCAGTAACCAGCGATTGTGATGGGATGTTTACACTGATAATCAGGACATTGATCATCAGCAATCAGAGCCAACTATCAAACACAAAAATAGTGAAGCGCTAAAGTGAATCCCTATATACACACACAGTGCATATAACATGAGACGAAAAACATACCTCATAAATAAAATAAATCTGTGGTATAAAATAATAAATAAATCAATAAAAAAAATCAAAAAAAAAAATAAAAATATATAAAAAAAATTAGAGAAAAAAAAATCTTTCCTTGCCCTTAAATGTTTCTTCAAATCAATCAGTGATTAAAAATTGAAAATCCATAATAATGCGAATAAACAGTGATACAAAAATAAAATCTGTGTTAATTAATATTCAAAAAAGAATATATATATATATAAGTCAGAGCCAACTAGTGCTGCCTGTCAGTGCCTCCTCATCAGTGCCCATCAGTGCTGCCTGTCAGTGCCTCCTCATCAGTGCCCATCAGTGCTGCCTGTCAGTGCCTCCTCATCAGTGCCCATCAGTGTTGTCTCGTCAGTGCCTCCTCATCAGTGCTGCCTCATCAGTGAAGAAGAAAAGTTACTTATTTTCAAAATTTTATAACGTAAACAAAGAAAAACCTAGTTTTCCTCCCAGTGTCAGAATGTCCACCGCAGTCCCGCTATGAGTCGCTGATAGCCACAATCGCTAGTAAAAATTAAAAAAAAAATATATAATATAATGTATATATACCACCATTTGTAAACGCTATAACTTTCACGTAAACCAATTAATTTGCACATATTGGGATTTTTTTTAGCGAAGACACGGAGCAGAATACATTTTGGCCAAAATTTATAATGAAAATTTATTTTTTAAATCTTTTTACTGGACATGTTTAATAGCAAATAGTCCAAAATATTGTTTTGGTTTTTTTTTCCCTCAAAATTGTCGGTCTTTTTTTTTTATAGTGCAAAAAATAAAACGTGCACAGGGGATCAAATACCACTGAAAGAAAGTTCTGTTCGTGGGAAAAAAAGAATGTACATTTCATTTGGGTGCATGACCGTGCAATTGTCAGTTAAAGTAACGCAGTGCCGTAGATGTCAAATTGGGAGCAGCAGACAAGTCCCAATTGACATGAATAGGACTGTGCCTGCATGCGGATGCACCCCCCTGCAGGAAAACCCGGCCTCGGTATGCCCATGTGAATGAGGCCTAAGAGTTCAAAAACAAAAATTCTACACAATTTTTTTTTTTTTTTTTTTTTTTTTTTTATCAGCCTTCATCCAATTTGATATAGCCAGACCAAGCTTGGTATTGGAAGCATCATTTTAATGAGAAAAAAAAAGACAAGCTGCTGACTAAAATTATACCTTTATATCTGTAACACAGTTAGTCTAGGTTCACACCTATGCAGGTTGTGTTTGATGCGATTTTGACTTGTTTTTGATGCGTTCTGTGGTGGTGGTGGTGGGGGGGGGGGGTCGTTTTTTATTTATTTTGTTGTTGCTAGGCAGATTTTAAACACGAAACGCATAAAAAAACGCAATACATGCTTTTCTGCAGCGTTCCTATTGAAGTCTATAGAACCAAAAACGCAACATTTTGCGTTAAAAAAAAAAAAAAAAAAAAGTCCCTGATCCTTTCCAAAAAGCCGGGTGAAAATGTGGAGATGTGAACCTGTCCCATAGGACATCATGGTAAATGGACTGCTGTGCGTTTCTGCAAAACGCTGCAGAAAACACTTACATATGAGCCTGGGGTGAATTGTTTTAAATTAGCACTGGTCAGGAAGAAGTGTTTGGTTTTTTTTTTTTTTTTTTTTTGAAGAAATGAAGTTCTAGACTGACGAAACCACCAAAAAGAAAACCTTGTTTGCCCCAAAAAGCTATTGCGTTGTATAATAGGGGCGTAGAGAGTGTGAAATTGGCTGTGGAGCGTAGCTGCTTCTTCTAGCTTCATTTACACTTTGGCGGATTCTTCCCTGAGCTCTATGATTCTGGCTGCTGGGAGGAAATAAAATGTCATTGTCCTTCTGACCGGCACCGCTGCCTTTGGCAGAGAATCCTATGGTCTGACCACCGATGTAACAAAGAGCCAGTGTCTGCGATGGTGACAAAGGGCCTGATGCATGACAAGTCTGCTAAAGGAAAAATATCATCGCATTTATTTACAAAAAAAAAAAAATGACAACGTTGGAGCTGGATTTTATGGGCAACAATCATTTGAACCTCCAGCATACACTTCATACATAAGGCCCAAAATGTTTTCCGTAGATGTACATATCATGTCTCCTTCCTACATGACCTGAACTGGGAACATACAAAAGACTAACTCTCAAGAAACACTGTCACCTTTTCCATGACCATGTCTTTGAAAGGACCCCTCTATCCCCCCCCCCCCCCCATATACTCAACTTACCTGTGCCCCCTGCAGCTGGTGCTTAGATTGGCTGTGTTGGTGACCCGAGGGAGAGGTCACATTGTCACCCATAACTGTGAGTCCCAGGTAATCTCATCAACCGCAGGCTAGGTGAACATATTCGGGTCAGAATTGGGGTGCTAGCATCTCTTTTAGCCCTGGTTCACACTGATGCGGTACGGAATTTGCAGCGTTTTCTGTGCGAATTCCGCACCGCATCAGAATCGCACCCCGTCTGTGCAAACCGATGCGGGTGCGTATGTTAAGTTAACAACACCCCGAAATCGGTGCGATGTGCAGAATCGGATCGCATAGGTGTGAATATTATTATTATACAGTATTTATAAAGCGCCAATAGTTCACTCAGCGCTGTACATTACAGAACATGTGACAGAACAATACCAATACAATGCAAAACATGAGGGGATCGAGGGCCCTGCTCTTTCGAGTTTACAATCTAGGAGGGAGGGGATGGTGGCACAGGAGGAGATAGCTGTGGGGGATGGAGTGGTAGGAAGAGTGGAGGAGGTCGACAGGTTAGCAGGGGGTAGGGTAGGCTTCCCTGAAGAGATGGGTTTTCAGGGAGCACCTAAAGGAGAGGAGAGTAGGTGATAATCTGATGGGTTGGGGCAGGGAGTTCCAGAGGATGGGTGACACCCTGGAGAAGTCCTGGAGGCGGGCATGGGAGGAGGAGACCAGGGAACTAGAGAGAAGGAGGTCTTGTGAGGAGCGGAGTGTGTGTGTTGGGCGGTACTTGGATATTAGGTCAGTGATGTAGTTCGGGGCAGTATGGTGGACAGCTTTGTACGTCAGTGTTAGGATTTTGAATTTGATCCGTTGCGCAATCGGAAGCCAGTGGAGGGATTGGCGGAGATGGAGCGGTTGGAAAGGTGAATGAGTCTGGCAGCCGTATTCAGGATGGACTGAAGCGGGGATAGCCAGCGGCGAGGCAGGCCAGTGAGGAGGGAGTTGCAGTAGTCGAGTCGTGATATGATGAGGGAGTGGATGAGCTGTTTAGTGGTTTCTGGGGTTAGGAACGTGCGTACCCATGTGATCCAATTCTAGCGTGGACCCAAAATAGGGTCCTGTGCCTTTGTGGTGCGATTAAAACCATACAAAATATACGGCTCCAATCGCACCGCACACAAATCTCATGTGATGTGTACAGGGATGCGGTGCGGTTCCCGTGCGAATCACATGCGATGTACTGCACCGCATATATGTGAATCCGGGCTAAAGCAGAACTCCAGTATTTTGGTAACATGACATGCTCAGGTATCCCTCCTGTTGCTCTTACAGTAGAGGTAGGGGATTTGCTTTGGACAGCGCTGAAGTGGAAGTATTGCTGCGGTAGCCATTTTTTTTTATTACTTTACAACATTCTGGGCTACTTTTTAATTTATTTATTTTCGAAAACTAGTTTTCACCAGATGTGTTTTTTCCTTTTGTCGCAGTCCGGCCTGGTCTACACGGAGGAGGAGTGGCAGAAGGAGTGGAATGATTTAATAAAGCTTGCCTCCAGTGAGCCACGGATGCATTATGGCACCAATGGTGGCAGCAGTGGAGGGTGAGTGCCGTGTAATATTCAGGATGTAAAAGAGAGGATCGATTTTCTGATGAATGGATTGCATGGTGCTCTTTTACTTTTTTATTTTTAGGGTGCGTTCACCTCGGCTCGGGGGTTCCTGCTATTAGCTGCCAGTAGGCAACCTCACTGAGAGGAATGGGAGAATGCCGGCTCTTGCATGTAATTGCTCAAGCAGCGATCGCATGTGATTTTTTTTTTTTTCCTCTCTGTATAACAGAGGTCAAATATGCATTAAAGGGTAACCCCGAATCTATTGGCCCACTCCTATTCCTTTACTTTTCAAAGAAATCATTGTTCAAGGTATGAACAAAACAAGAGAACTAGCAGTGACTGTTTTGACAAATGCAGCTACCGTATATACTCGAGTATAAGCCGACCCGAATATAAGCCGAGGTACCTAATTTTACCACAAAAAACTGGGAAAAACTATTGACTCGAGTATAAGCCGAGGGTGGGAACACCAGTGGGAAGAATCGTGCCTCATCATTGGTGTCAGTGGGAAGAATCGTGCCTCATCATTGGTGTCAGTGGGAGGAATAGTGCCCCATCATTGGTGTCAGTGGGAGGAATAGTACCCCATCATTGGTGTCAGTGGGAGGAATAGTGCCCCATCATTGGTATCAGTGGGAGGAATAGTGCCCCATCATTGGTATCAGTGGGAGGAATAGTGCCCCATCATTGGTATCAGTGGGAGGAATAGTGCCCCATCATTGGTATCAGTGGGAGGAATAGTGCCCCATCATTGGTGTCAGTGGGAGGAATAGTGCCCCATCATTGGTGTCAGTGGGAGGAATAGTGCCCCATCATTGGTGTCAGTGGCAGGAATAGTGCCCCATCATTGGTATCAGTGGCAGGAATAGTGCCCCATCATTAGTATCAGTGGGGGGAATAGCACCCCATTATTGGTGTCAGTTGAATAGTGCCCCATCTTTGGTGTCAGTGGGAGGAATAGTGTCCCATCATTGATGTCAGTGGGAGGAATAGTGTCCCATCATTGATGTCAGTGGGAGGAATAGTATCCCATCATTGGTGTCAGTGGGGGGGTGGAAGAATAGTGCCCCATCGTTGGTGTCAGTGGGGGGGAGGAAAAGTGCCCCATCGTTGGTGTCAGTGGGGGGGAGGAAAAGTGCCCCATCGTTGGTGTCAGTGGGGGGGAGGAATAGTATCCCATGATTGGTGTCAGTGGGGGGTGGAATAGTGCCCAATCGTTGGTGTCAGTGGGGGGGAGGAAAAGTGGCCTATCCTTGGTGTCAGTGGGAGGAATAATGCCCCATCATTGGTATCAGTGACACCAATGATGGGGCACTATTCCTCCCACTGACACTTGCTGACCCCTGTTCCAGTATGGTGCTGCTGCAGCCAGCATATGTGGTTGCAGCAGCACCTAAGCACGGCACACTTACCTGCATCTCCTTTACTCGATTTTCGCTGGGCCGCTCAGCTCCGCCTCCTCGCCGGTGATTGGCCGCCTGCGTGCCTTTCCTGAGCTACAGTTCTGGCGGCCAATCACCGGTGAGAAGGCGGAGCCGAGCAGCCGCGCGAACATCCAGTGGACGAACCGAATGAAGGAGCAGCCGCGCTTCCTGGACCGGATCGTCGTGGGACCGGAGCCAGGTAAGAGACAGCAGCCCCCTGCCCACCCCTGTACTGACCGTAGTTTCCCTTCTGTTGGAGGGGGGGGGGGGGAGCCATCTGCAGACGTTGACTCGAGTATAAGCCGAGGGGGCCGTTTTTCAGCACAAAAAATGTGCTGAAAAACTCGGCTTATACTCGAGTATATACGGTAATCAGATTCCTCCTTTTATTTACCAGCTTGCACCAGTAGAAAAAAAAAAACTGAATTCAGTTGGCTACTGAGGTCATCACAGAGGACAAGGGGGCACTCTACATCTGTAGAAAGAAATGTAATCTCCAAACAGGGAAAGGTTTCTTCACAGTCAGAGCTGTGAAAATGTGGAATAGACTCCCTCAAGAGTTGGTTCTGGCCAGCTCAGTGGATTGCTGTAGGAAAGTCCTGGATTCTTTCTTGGATACACAGAATATAACTGGATATAACATTTATAGGGAAAGTTGATCCAGGGAATATCCGATTGCCTCTCGGGGGATCAGGAAGGAATTTTTTTTTTTTCCTGCAGGAGCAAATAGGATCGTGCTTTGTTGGGTTTTTGCCTTCCTCTGGATCAACTGTGGGTATAGGATTATAACTTTTTTTTTAATGGTTGAACTGGATGGACTTTTGTCTTTTTTCAGCCAGACTATGTAACTGGAGAAATGGACACGTTCTTCCTTCCAGTGTCTAGAAATTCGATTCAGCAGCTGGGAGGACATGGAGACAATTGTGTTTGCGAACTGCCCATACACAGCACTGTGAAAGTAACAAACTCTCTATATGTGTGTGACAGGATCGACAGCTCGGAGGAGCCGGTGTACGAGAGCCTGGAGGAGTTTCACGTCTTTGTACTTGCACATGTTCTTAAGAGACCCATTGTGGTGGTGGCAGACACCATGCTGAGGGATTCTGGTGGAGAAGGTAATAAAAAAAATTTTTTTTTTTTTTTTCCTCTAAATGCGATGTTCCATTTCAGATAATACACTCCATAACAAAGGGTTGGGACAAATGGCCATGACAAATACTATAAGGTCACAAATATGTGGACACGCTTCCTGATTGAGCTTGGGTGTTTCCAGTGAAGGGCGCTGTTAATTCTACAGCAGGGGTCTCCAGACTTTATATACAAAGGGCCAATTTACTGTTCTTCAGACTTCAGGGGGTCGGACTGTGGACATCGGGGATAGAAAATGTCCTGGTGTCAGTGGGAGCAAACAGTGCCCCATTTTTGGTGCTAATTAGAGGAACTGTGCCCTATCGTTGTGTCGTTGGGGAATCGTGCCCAGTCATTGGCGTCATTGGGTGGAACTGTGCCCCATCATTGGCGTCATTGGGTGGAACTGTGCCCCATCATTGGCGTCATTGGGTGGAACTGTGCCCCATCATTGGCGTCATTGGGTGGAACTGTGCCCCATCATTGGCGTCATTGGGTGGAACTGTGCCCCATCATTGGCGTCATTGGGTGGAACTGTGCCCCATCATTGGCGTCATTGGGTGGAACTGTGCCCCCTCATTGGCGTCATTGGGTGGAATTGCACCTCTTCATTGGTGTCATTGCACCCCTTCATTGGTATCAGTTGAGGGGGATTATGTCCCATTGTTGGTGTCAGTGGATGAAATAGTGCTCCAAAGGCCAGATAAAAGCAAGCAGAGGGCCGCATCTGGCTCCTGGGCCACAGTTTGGAGACCACTGGTCTACACCATGCAACTACATTTTAGACTATTGTATGATTCCAACATTGTTGGAAGTACCTTTTTTCTATTCCAGCATGACTGTGCCCCTATGTACAAAGCCAGCTCCATAAAGACAAGGTTTGAGGAATTTAGGGTGGAGGAACTTGAATCCTGACCTCAACCCTACTGATCACCTTTAAGATGAATTGTGACTCCGGGTGAGAACTAGGTCCGCCTTCAGACACCACCACCAGACCTTTTTGGCTGGATAGGCACAAATTCCCACACTCTGAAATCTTGTGGAAAGCCTTCCCAAGGGAGTGTAGGATGTTTTAAGTACGAAGGGGGGTGGGGCATACTATTGGCCATGGCAGGGGTCTGCAACCTTTAAGACATAAAGAGCCACTTGGACCCGTTTCCGAGAGGGAAAAAAAGACTGGGAGCCGCAAAACCATTGCAACATTTAAAACAAATCCGACACTGCATATATTGCAAAAAACGCTCTGGTCATGAAGGGGGTTTAAGGGCCCAGTAAGCAAAGGGTTAATCAGGGCCACAGTGTATCGTCATAATCACAATCATAGCCTTAGGTCAGTGGTGGGCAACCTTTTTTTTCGACTGAGCCAAATCTCGCCAAAACCACGATTGAAATTTATTTTGAGAGAAACATTTTTAAAACTGAAAATACATCCCCCATATAGTAATTCATCCTCCATATAGTAATTAATCCCCCATATAGTAATTCATCCCCCCTATAGTAATTCATCCCCCCTATAGTAATTCATCCCCCATATAGTAATTCATCCCCCATATAGTAATTCATCCCCCCTATAGTAATTCATCCCCCCTATAGTAATTCATCCCCCCTATAGTAATTCATCCCCCATATAGTAATTCATCCCCCATAGTAATTCATTCCCCATATAGTAATTCATTCCCCATATAGTAATTCATTCCCCATATAGTAATTCATCCCCCATATAGTAATTCATCCCCCCTATAGTAATTCATCCCCCCTATAGTAATTCATCCCTCCTATAGTAATTCATTCCCCATATTGTGTGAATTCACTTACCTTTGCTCCACGCGTTCCTCTCGCTGGGTTCCCGCGCCGTTCTGGTCTTCAGGGCGGACTGTGAGAGGAGTTCGTCACGCTGCCCCGCCTACATCCGGGCTGCCCCACCTACATCCTGACAGCCAATGTTTGCCAGCGGGCGCCCGGCACACAGAAGAGCTGTATTAAAAGAGCCGCGGCTTGCCGACCCTATTGCCTGTCACCTGGTGGGCAGTGTGCTCCGGAGCCGCAGGAAAGGTGAAAAAGAGCCGCATGCGGCTCCGGAGCCGCGGGTTGCCGACACCCGGGCCATGGTATTGGAATGCCCAACAGGCAGTCTGATGGTTGGGTGTCTTCAGACTTTTAGACTTAGTGCTGATTCACACGTGCGGTGCAGATTGAAGCTCAGGTTCCAAAGCTGATTGACACAGCAGTTGTTCAGCGGTTCATGTTAGGTTTACATCTGGTTCAGGACAGGTTTGTATCAGGTTCAGGTTAGTGTTTTATCCTGTTCACAACTGATGACATGCGGTTTAGAAATGGCTCCCATAGAAGTCCATAGCTTGTAATCCACACCTAAACCGGACTGCACTGCTCAGAAATTGGACTGGACTCTTTTTCAATCCGCAGAGAGAGCTGATGCATACATGTGCAGTGTGAATTGAAGCTCAAATTTTGCAGCTAATTGATACAGTAGTTCAGCGCTTCATGTCAGGTTTACATCAGATTCAGGACAGGATTAGCTCAGGATCTTATCCTGTTCACACATATGCGGTTTAGAAACGGTTGCCATAGAAGTCAATTGCCTGTAAGCCTCACCTGAACCTGAAGGCAATGCTCAGAAATCGTACATGAGTCTTTAAAACTGCACTGAATCCGCACTGCCAGTGCACCAGACATGCAGTATCTCACAGAAGTGACAACCTCTGGATATGACACTGAGCACGTGCACTCAACCTCTTCGGTCGACCATGGCGAGGCCTGTTCTGAGTGGAACCTGTCCTGTTAAACCGCTGTATGGTCTTTGCCATCGTGCTGCAGCTCAGTTTCAGGGTCTTGGCAATCTTCTTATAGCCTAGGCTATCTTTATGTAGAGCAACAATTCTTTTTTTCAGATCCTGAGAGTGTTCTTTGCCATGAGGTGCCATGTTGAACTTCCAGTGACCAGTATGAGAGAGTGAGAGCGATAAAATGGCTAATTGGGCCCAATTTGGACCTTGTCACCTAGGGGTGGACTCACTTTTGTTGCCAGCGGTTTAGACATTAATGGCGGTGTGTTGAGTTATTTTGAGGGGACAGCAAATTTACATGTTATACAAGCTGTACACTGACTACGTCACATTGTAGCAAAGTGTAATTTCTTCAGTGTTGTCACATGAAAAGATAGAGTCAAATATTTACAAAAATATGAGGGGTGGACTCACTTCTGGGAGATACTGCATGTAAACAGGCACCAAAAGATGCAATGTATTTTCACGTCATGCGGATTGGATGCGGTCCAATCCGCATATATGTGAACCGGCACTGAATCTGCACTTCCAGTGCACCGGACATCTGTAAACAGGCACCATAGGAAGCAATGTTATTTCACGTCATGCGGCTTGGATGAGGTTCAAACTGCATCCAATCCGCATATATGTGAAGCGGCACTTAGGCTTCATGCACACTGGGGCTTTTGTAAATGATAAAGCACCTCTCCTCAATGTGATTTTTGATGGGCCTCTGTATGCTCCAGCCTCTAAACACCTACGTGTGCATGGACATACAGGCGAACAATGAGGGGCTGCAGTGTGCATGAGGTCTTAACGCCTGTATTGTCACCCTGTCACATGCATCTGTGGTAGAGTCTTCAAGCAGCCATGTCCATGCATATTGCACAGGCACAATCCACCGTTGTCCCTATCAGGAGGCTGGTCTAAAGCAGTGATGTGCAGCAGACCTATAGAAAGGCTGGAGGAGATCAGAAGGATGAAATTATAATGGCAGTTGTGCACAGAGCAGCCTCGGTGTCATTCCGTTTTGGTTGACACCTAGTTTGATAGTGGCATTCAGTCTGCTTCTATTCGTTTATTATTTGTTCACCGGTGGCCCCAATGTAATAACTTACTAATTACCGTATTTTCCGGCGTATAAGACGACCCCCTACTTTTCCTGTTAAAATATAGGGTTTGGGCTATACTCGCCGTATAAGACTACCCCTCTACCAACCAATCACGGCAAGCGATGTACCAGTATTTTCTGTGCACACTGCATACAAAGCCTGCTTGGATTGGGTGGGTCAGCTCTCCCTGCCTGCCCAGCCCTGCCTGTCTCCAAGATGATCCGAGCGGTACCATAAATTGCACAAAACTGCCACATTATAATATTAATAATTAATTACCGTATTTCATAGAAATGAAGGGGACAAGGTCGGATGCAGCAGTACCATACCGGTACTTCCGAGCTGACGCTTCTGCGCATGTCTTCGGCAGCAGTAGACGATCGCTGATCACCATTCCTCGCAGAACTGCATGAGACGTCGGATGCAGCCGTTCAGTGCTCGATTGATCGTGACTGAAACTGTGACATGCGCAGAAGCCGCTACCCGATGTGTATCCCTTCTCTGCATATCACAGTTTCAGTCAAGCTCAATCGAGCACTGAACGGCTGCATCCGACGTCTCATGCAGTTCTGCGAGCTATGGTGATCAGCGATCGTCTACTGCTGCCGAAGACATGCGCAGAAGCGTCAGCACGGAAGCACGGTAAGGTTTCAGCCCAGCACCCGGCGTATAAGACGACCCCCGACTTTGTAGAAGATTTCCAGGGGTTAAAAAGTCATCTTATACGCCGGAAAATACGGTACATTTTTAGTTAAAATCTTTCTGTTTTCATTATACACCTTGTTTTAGATCCAGTGACACCATCATTAGGCCTCTGTACAATGGAGGCAGATTATGGCTGGTGGGAGGGGCCAGCAGGGGGCTGTACAGAAACATCACAGGACCCTGCCCTCAGGTCTGATACAAGCAGTGGGCTGGATCTTAGGAGGATTTCTAGAATCACTGAACTTGTGAGCATCAGTCTGGAGGATTGGGTGTTCTTAGGGCTCATGTACACTGCAACTGATAAACTGACGTTTAGGAGCTTTTCTGCCTTTTTATCAGCAGCTCCTGAACTTCCCCTAATGTTTTCCTATGTGTCCATGTACACATCTTCGTTTACAGGCAGTTCAGTTTGCAGTTGTTTTTTTGTTTTAAACACAGAAAAATTGCGTTCAGCAGTCGATTTTATCAGCGTTTCAAACGCAAAATGCTTGTAAACGCGGCAAATTGCGTTTAAAAAATTTTTTTTTTTAAACTCTTCCAGTTCCCGATGCTGTCCAGAGCCTTTTTTCATCATGCAAGAGTTTTTAAGGTACTCAGATGGACAAAACACTGAACACAGGATGTTCCTACCAAGCTTGTCACACATTGTAATGATCAGTTCACACCTCAGACCTCTCCCACCCTTGGAAACAAAAGATATGTTAATGACCATTCACACCTCAAATTCCTCATGAAGACCCCCTGCCAGGTGGCCTTAATGACTCCCTCCACCAGACACCTTTCCCACCCTTGGAAACAAAAGAAATGTTAATGAGCAACTCACACCTAAACTAATCTCAACACATTCTGCTCTCTCTGCTTCTACTCTCTGTATTTCTCTGTAACAGTCTGAAATAGTTAATAATTTACCACTTTTCAGTGCATTCTGGGCATTTGGGAGGATCTCCTGCGCTTATCTTTAAAAACCGCGTATTGCAAACGCGGCTAAACAGCCGTTTTTTAACCTACGTTGTCCAGCAGTCAGAAGTGTCCCGTGTACATGGGGCCTTAGGCTGGTTGTATTTGCATGTAAATTGCCCTAGGTAACACCCACATGTGATACTGAGCCTCTGAGGTTAAAAGAACTGTAATCCAATTAATGAAAGGGGCAGGCCAATCATGCTGGGGAGGAAAGAGCTAGATGATGCTGGATGTTCTCCAGCCTGGAAATGAGGTGGGCTATATGTGACTTGCTGCAGCTTCTAATGCACATTGGGAGAAGCTCACAGGGTGCGGTGAAATCAGAGTAAGCCATTTCAGTCCAGGAGAGGAGCCGGTACAACTGTGACAAGACTGGAGGGAAGGCCGGAGTTCCGCTTTCATCTCCTGGTCAGACCAGTTAGACACATAATAATAGATTAGATCTGGAGCAGGCAGCTTCTGTTGGGAGATGAAGATAATGGGAAGTTGTGACCAGTTCATCTGAAGTCAGTGTTGTGTAACTCATTGGAATTGGACACAATTTGTAGCCGTCCTCGTGCAACACACATCACCACCACCCTCAGGACGCCTGATTACGTTTTTTTTCCTCGGTTATATCTGATAGTGAAATTCTTTCCACATGCTAAGAATAGAACGTGGTGACTGATAGACAACCGCCGTCCTCCGCCCACCTTCTCTATGTCCATATACACTGCCTGCAGGGCTAGTTAACATATGACTTGTATGTTCCCCCCAGGCCAGGGAAGTTCTGTCACGTTGGTGACGTTTATAGATTTGTGATATGTGCCATTCCACACTTTGGGTTGCAAGGCTTTCCATCGTCTTAGCTCAGGATTCTGTGATTTATCCATTTTGGGATTCTCTAGTATTGCTGCTTGTCTTCCTTGTGTGTCACCTTGTTGTCCTCGAAGTTCTCAGCGTGAGCTGCTCTTCCTACAGCTTGAGATTCTCTGCTTCACCTGCTTGCCCTGGGTTTGCTTTCATGATGTTCCTCCAGGTTTGTCTTGGAGCCCTGGTTTTGCTTGCTTGGCATTTACAGTGGGGATCGAAAGTTTGGGCACCCCAGCTAAAAATTTGTATTAATGTGCATAAAGAAGCCAAGGAAAGATGGAAAAATCTCCAAAAGGCATCAAATTACAGATTAGACATTCTTATAATATGTCAACAAAAGTTAGATTTTATTTCCATCATTTACACTTTCAAAATAACAGAAAACAAAAAAATGGCGTCTGCAAAAGTTTGGGCACCCTGCAGAATTTATAGCATGCACTGCCCCCTTTGCCAAGCTGAGACCTGCCAGTGTCATGGATTGTTCTCAATCATCATCTGGGAAGACCAGGTGATGTCAATCTCAAAGGTTTTAAATGCCCAGACTCATCTGACCTTGCCCCAACAATCAGCACCATGGGTTCTTCTAAGCAGTTGTCTAGAAAACTTTCCTTGGCTTCTTTATGCACATTAATACAAATTTTTAGCTGGGGTGCCCAAACTTTCGATCCCCACTGTATATTTGGGGTTCTTGGTTTTGCCCAGTTCATTGGGGGATCCCTGGTTTAGCCTGCTTGCCTGGTTCTTTGAGGTTCCATAGTTAAGGCTCCATGTACACGGGGCATATGGAAAACTCTTCTGAACGATGGAAACTGACTGCGGGAAAACGTAGGTTAAAAAACATCAGTTTAGCCGCGTTTATGCGCGTTTGCGTTCAGAAGCCTTTTTAAAAGATAACCTCAGGAGACCTTCTCAAATGCCCAGAATGCACTGAAAACAGTAAATAATGAACTATTTCAGACATTTTGAGAGAAATCGAGAGAGCAGTATGTGTGGAGACGACCTGTCTTTTCGGGTTGTATTCACTATGGATCCCATCATGAGCATAATGCGGCGCGTTCTACCATTTTTTCCTTCACGCGAAACCTGGAACTGATTGCGCTGGTGTACCAGGTCCATTTGAATACATGGGAAAACTCTTTGTATGCATTTTTGATGATGAAAAAAGGCTTTGGACGGGATCTGGACATGGACCAGTTAAAAAACACCTCTAAAGGCAAACGCTTATAAACGCAGTTAACCGCGTTTACAAGCGTTTGGTGTTTGAAATGCTGGTAAAATCTACTCCTGAACGCAAGTTTGGTGCGTTCAAAAAAAGAACTGCCTGTAAATGACGATGTGTACATGGACACTTAGGGAGAGTTTAGGGGCTGCTGAAAAAAAACGCTCAGCAGCTCCTGAACATCAGTTTAGCAGCTGCAGTATACATGAGCCCTTAGACCTGCTTGCTTTTTGAGGGTTTTTTTTTTTTTTTTTATTACCTCTATGCATTCTATTCCCCCTCCTTCAAAACTAACCCGAGCCCCTTCTCGATCCAGCGATGTGCATGGGAGCCTCGGCTGTCCCGGCTCTCTCACTCCTCATTGGCAGTGGGAGCCATCGTTGTATTTCTCCATGAAGGTTCTGCTGTCTGATTTGTTCTTCTTTCTTCTGTCATTTTCTGCAAACAAGTTACATTAGATCACAAGCTCGTGTTTTAGTAGCAGCTTAATTTCCTCATAAACATTGGAATACTTTGGATCCAGCTAACATAGTAAAGATCTGGTTGTATGTTGTGTTTGGTCGGTATGTTCTGCAAACTAGTTACCGGGCCGTAATGGTCACCCTCTAGCTTCATGAATACGGCAAGTCCTTTGCCAGAACGCGCATGGGGCTTTGTGACCTTTCTGAGTCGGTGAAGTCATGGGGTCCGAAAAGTAGTCAGAGGGCTAGTGGGCCTTTCCCATATCTTTCCTCAAGGAAGGTTTTACTTTAGGCCGTGCATAAATTGGAAAATCTTTGTGTTTTATCCCACATACACAGAGATTCTGATTGAACAACCCCACTGACGACCATAGAAGCAGTGACTCTGAATTGCACTCAGTCTGCTTAACCTCCCTGGCGGTATTCCCGAGTGTAGCTCGGGGTAAAATTTCAGTACCACAAGTGGTAACCCCCCCGAGCTACACTCGGGCTTACCATGCGGCGTTGCTCAGGGAGTCCCTGCAGCACTTACCTTGTCCTTCGCTCCCGCGATGTGTCCCCTGCAGCGTCCCCGGCCATCTCCTCCGGCCGATGCCGGCATCCGGCTTCCGTGTTCCGGTCCCTGTGACGTCGGGACGTACGGGCGCCAGAACCGGCGGCAAATTTGAAATTTTTAAAAAATATCATTTTTTAAAAAATGATTATTACATAGTAAAACATTGCTGTTTCAACCCATTTCACATACATTTTGTCCCGAGTGCTTTGTCCGGCGCCCTGCCTGCATTTTGACTGTTCTTTCTGCCTGGAAACTGAGAAAAGTCCATGGCGTCCAATAAGCGTCCCTTTAGGTCAAAAGCGGTTTTAGACCAACTAGAGAACAGCGATAGTAAATCAGAACCACTTGCAGAATTGAGTGATAATGATTCGTGGGGGAAATTCCTCATCAGACAGTGAAAACGATTCTGCGACTTTGCTCAGCGATGTGCGAACTTGGCGCTATATTTCAAATTTCAGTGTTTTTGGTTTGATTATATTATTGAATTACATTTATTATTATTATATTATTATTTTTTATGATTATTTATTAAATTATAATTTATGATTTTGTGTTTCAAGTTTTATCATACCCGGGATGTTTACTAGACTCTTGTTCGGACAGATTTCAGTGAGTTATTCCTAAAAATTACAGCCTACAATAAACTACATATTTCCATGGAAAAAAATGTACCGCTTTCAGCACCAAAAATCGGAAATAATCAGACCGCCGAGGAGGTTAAAGTGATTTTAAAGGTTTATGGGTTTTTTTTTCTTAAATAACAAACACATCATACTTACCTGCCCTGTGTAGTGGTTGTTCACAGATCACCCCCGATCCTCCTCTTCTCGGGTCCCACGTCAGCGCTCATGATTCCTTCCCCTTTGCCAGTGGCCCCAATAGCAATAAGGGTACTGGTGTGTGCTCACTCCGGAGCCCTGCTCTATGCATCCCTAAGAGACACAGAACTGTGGCTGTGCTCTACCCCACACACTCTCTCTCCTCATTGGCCCACTGGCTGTGATTGACAGAAGTGAGAGTGGCTCCTGCTGCTGTGTCTCAGCCAATGAGGAGAAAGAGACCTGGGACAGCCAAGGCTCCTGTGCACCTTTCTGGATTTGAGAGGGGGCTCGGGTGAGTATGGGGGAAGAGGGGGAGCTGCACATAGAAGGTTTTTATACCAAGGAAAGTAAAAATCCTTCAGCCTTTACAACTACTTTAAGTCGAATTAAAAACTTTCCCTCCTTTCACTTTGCAGTTTCTTAGCATTTCTTCTCTAATTTTTGAACCCGATTGGCATGGGTGGCCACATTTAGTTACTTTTCTTATCTTCTATCTCATGGAATGTTTCTCTATTATCCTGATATTGTAGAAGTTTGGTGCCGTCACTTTCTTCATGTTATCACTGACACTGGTCTCTCTGTACACGCAGCCTTTGCTCCAATACCCTTTGGGGGCATCTACCTTCCCCTGGAGGTCCCACCCACCAAGTGCCACAGCTCCCCGCTTGTGCTGGCGTATGACCAAGCCCACTTCTCTGCCCTGGTGTCCATGGAACAGAACGAGCAAAGCAAGGAACAAGGTACATTTCTAACACGGTCCAGTACCATAGTAATACCAGTAATGGGGGAAAGAGCACCTGAAAGTAAGTAAGTGTGTGTGTGTGTAAGTGTGTGTGTGTAAGTGTGTGTGTAAGTGTGTGTGTGTGTGTGTAAGTGTGTGTGTAAGTGTGTGTGTGTGTGTGTAAGTGTGTGTGTGTGTGTGTGTGTAAGTGTGTGTGTAAGTGTGTGTGTGTGTGTTTAGTGGACCTGTGATATTTTTATGTCTTTTTTTTTTTTTTTTTAAATATGTGCATTTTTGTTGTTGCAATTTAGTGGGTTTCCAAAGGTAGATTCCTGCATGACAGCCAGCTTTGGAAGTCAATATAAGTGAATAACGTTTTATTTCAAACATGTTTTGGCAAATCTAACAGTTTCCTTTTTTAAATGTGAAGTTCACCTTTGTATTGAAATGTACCATGCAGTAGTCAAGGGGCCCCAGTAAAGAGAAAAAAAAAAAAAAAAGAGTGAGAGAAGAGGGAGACATCCTGCTACTCATTTTATTTTGCAAAGAAAGCGTCCCTGGCATCCCTCTAGGGTGTTTGCTCATTACTTGCAGTGGACTGGAAGTGTATCCAAATGGATGCTTTTTAATATAATAGTTCTCGTATCTGTAGATGTCTGTACCAGGTAAACATCAATAGCAGATTTCTATTTTGAGACTTGGACCTCGTGCTACACCCACTGGATGTTTAGCATGAGATCCTGGGCTTTTGGTGCGGTAGAAGTCAAAGGCACACCGTCCAGCTCCAATTTGGCAGGTTCCCACTTCCGCGGAGTTGTCCTCCCCGTAGTTTTGTGGGACATGTGACAGGTCCCAGAAGACTACAGGTTGCCATTCACAAAGAATCTCGCGCATGTGCAGTGGGCACCCGACTGTGAAGCCGTAAGCTGTCACAGCCGGGTGCCCACACTGAAGATGCCGGCGCCGGGGAGAGAAGACGGCCGGTGAAAGCAGGACACTGCTGGACCAAGGAACAGGTAGGACCGAGGAACAGGTTCTTCTGCACAGTATAGCCGAGCGGCCGGCCCGGTATTTCAACACAGCAGCGGGAATACCAGTCCAGCCGCTCCATAAGACACACAGACATTTTCCACCATTTTTTTGGGGGGGGGGGGGAAAGTGCGTCTTATGGAGCGAAAAATACGGTAGTGAATTTTATGGTTGGTCCAGTGACTTCTCAGGTCCTTACTTTTCTTCCGCGGTGGTGGGCGCGCCTCTCACCTCTTGCAGTGACGTGTGAGCACCACCTAGTCCAGGAGTACTGTGAGCCCAGCTTGTGTGAGGAACCGCAGGCACTGGGTTGAATGAAGCCATCTGTCATTTGACCAGAAAACTGAGGTCACCTAGTGGTTTAAGAGTAGTACTGTAGAGAAAATAAAAAAAATTAAATTACAAAAAAATAAAAAGCTCAGCGCCTCTCACATTTCACCATAGATTGCAGGGTTTTCCTCTCAGCTTCCCTTTCTCTTGCCCCGTAGCTAAAATGAAAGCGGCACACAGAGAACATAAACAATATCGCCATCACTCCTAAGAGAAATCTTAAAAACTTCACAATGCAACCCAAAGTAACTTATTTGCCTTAATCAGAAAAAAAATCACCTTAAACATTTGTAACTTTCCAGACAATCAGTACTTTATGAAGAAATATCTCAGCACTATATCAGTACCTCAATACAATAGACTCCTGTACAGGCCGAATCAAACACGTATATTAACCACTTCCTGTCTGGACAATTTCAGCTTTCAGCACTATCACACTTTGAATGACAATTGCGCGGTCATGCAACACTGTACCCATATGAATTTTTTACCATTTTTTTGAGACAGATAAAGCTTTATTTTGGTGGTATTTATTCACAGCTGGGATTTTTATTTTTTTTGCTATGTAAATGAAAAAGTCCAAAAATTTTGAAAAAAAGTGTTTTTTTTTAAATAAATATTTCATCATAAATCTTGGCCAAAATTTATTCCGTTATTTTTTAGTTAAAAAAAAAATCCAAATTAGTTTATAACCAAAAATTATAATTTTTAAACATTTTTTTTTTATATTTTTTATATTTTTTTACATACTGTCACCCTAGCAGTACAGTGTCACCATGGTGACACTGTACTACTTGTGGGGGGTGATGAAGATTATTATTATTTATTTATTTTTTTTTACACTGATTGCTTTTACACCCATATAGGATGTAAAAGCAATCATTCTCTTTCTCTCTATCTGTATTCTTGCAGTCATTGAGAAGTACTGAGTGAGCTGTGATTGGTCACAGCTTGTCACATGGTACAAGGCTTTTGTGAATAGCCCTGTACCATGTGACCTCTGTGATCGTTCACAGATTTCACACGTAGTAAGCAATGATGTCACAAGTGACATCTTGCTTACTACTTTGCATGTGATCACTGATTGGCCAATCAGTGATCACATGATCGGGACCTCGTACAGAGGTCCCGTCCAACGATCGGTGTTTCACTGTGGCCGGAGGACACAGCGGGCACCGGATTGCGGTGCTGCGCGCACAGCTAGAAAAGGCGGGTGCCGTTTATGAATGGCAACCCGCCCCTGGACTGCCACCGCCCTGCCGTTTATAAACAGCAGGCGGACGGCAAGTGGTTAAGCTATATTTAATTATTGACTATAGATTGCATAATACAGCTAAATATAGCTTAACCTCTTCACACCGGCACCTCCTGGCCCTTTAAGAGGCTTCAGATGCCCGGGAGGTGGGGCGTGGTTTTAGGGTCATGTGATTCACGGTCACATGATTGGAAAAGGTCCCGATCGCAAGGGGAGATCAGGACCTTTCCGTGAGACACCGACATATGTGCTGGGAGCGCGCTTCTCAGCACATATGTGGCCGCTCGATGTCAAGGCCCAAGCGCCGAGAGGCCGCATGTTTGCGTACTGTCGGCGTCAAGGGGTTAAAGTAGCACTAAAGTCTCTTCTTTCTTTTTCTATTTTTAAATATTCTTACAAACACTCCTCAGAATGGATTGGTTTTGCACAGTGCAGTAATTAAGTCCATTATATTTATTTCAGAAAAACTTACTTTACATCCTCCCCCTCCTGTGCGCCACTTCCCCAATCTCCCTGTCAGAGAGCAAGCACTGATTACATTTCTATTCATCGCGTACATCCAGACAGCACAGTGCTTCTTTTTCAATTCAAGTACTTATTACATCAGTTTCGTTCATCGGGACTACAAGTCCCATCCGGCATAGCTCCTGTGCATTCAATTACTTTCAATGTGGGGACAGTTGCATCTTACAGGTCTCTATGGGACCCAGCAAGGGGAAGGAGCCATCCAAAAAACAGGAATGGTGCCAGCGCTCAGGGGATAAGTGCAATCAGGAGAAAAGAGTAGGCGGCGTGTGTTGTGAGTCCCAGTATCTATTGTAGAAATTGTTAAAATGTAGATTTTAATATATAAAGTTTGTGTTCCTTAGATCAATGTAGGCCTTATTAAAGATGTATAAAAATACAATTCCTGTAGGAGATGAAAGCAGCCCTTTTATAGGAGCAAATTTTCAATTTTTCTGCATTTCTGTACATGCCTCACATACCTCGCTACAATAATTCCATGTTCTGTTTCACTGGAGGACCTCATTCTTCTTTTTTTTTTCTGTAAAGGATTTGAGTTGAACAAAGGCAGCTTTTCATTCTCTGTATGTTTTGGTTTCTCTGTATAGCTCCTTTCATCCCTCTGACGGACTCTGAGCACAAGTTACTTCCTGTGCACTTTGCAGTGGATCCTGGCAAGGACTGGGAATGGGGCAAATACGACTCCGATAATGTCCGACTGGCAAGGTACAGTTACATACACCTTTGTAATCTCACCTCAATTACTCTACTTTTTTTTTTTTTTTTTTGAGTAGTAACATAAAGCCCAACTCTGCGTAAATAAAAAGTTAGTCCTTGCAGCGAGGCTGGGGATTGCAAGGGTTAATTGCTTATTCATACCTAGGGAAACAATGACAGATTTACTTACCCAATCCTCCGCTTTTCTCTGAGGCAAGAGCAGTCCCTGCAGAGTATGTAAACCCCCCCCCTCAGTCTGCTTGTGTAGAGACCTGACATCCACATGACCAGAGTAGGGTCCATAGCCCTGCACTAGATGTGAGGATGATGAGGGACAATCCACCTCCGGAGTGCTGCCTGGGAGGATCAGGTAAGTAAAACTGTTTCTGCAAAGCAGTGGTGGGGGGGGGGGGGCGGCATCAACTGTGGCCCCTGACAGCTCCAAAGGGGCGCACATAATGTTTAGTATACAACAGATGACTGTCAGAGACCTTGGACATACTAGAGGAGATGATCAGAAGCAGCAACCCTCCTAGAGGAGATGGTCAGAGACTGCTGACCTACAAGGGGAGATGATCGGAGACGGCAGACATACTAGAGGAGATGATCGGAGACGGCTGACCTACTAGAGGAGATGATCGGAGACGGCTGACCTACTAGAGGAGATGGCCGGAGACGGCAGACCTACTAGAGGAGATGACCGGAGACGGCAGACCTACTAGAGGAGATGACCGGAGACGGCTGACCTACTAGGGGAGATGACCGGAGACGGCAGACCTACTAGAGGAGATGACCGGAGGCGGCAAACCTACTAGAGGAGATGACCGGAGACGGCAGACCTACCAGAGGAGATGACCGGAGACGGCAGACCTACCAGAGGAGATGACCGGAGACGGCAGACCTACCAGAGGAGATGACCGGAGACGGCAGACCTACCAGAGGAGATGACCGGAGACGGCAGACCTACCAGAGGAGATGACCGGAGACGGCAGACCTACCAGAGGAGATGATCACCTTTACCAAACACTGCCTATGCAGATAAGGGACATCTATAGATAAAAACAAACTGTGCAGCTTTTTACTAAAGTTGCATAATGCCTTTGCTATAAGTGTAAGCAATTTACATACCTCCTGAAGCCTGACTGAAAAACTCCCAGATGTGACATTATTATTACAGGTACTTGTATAGCGCCATCAATTTACAGCACTTTACATGATTATTGTGCATTCATATCAGTAAAGAGCATACAATCTAAGGTCCATAACTTACATTCATACATACACATACTAGGGCCAATTTAGACCGGCTCCAATTAATTACCAGCATGTCTTTGGAGTGTGGAAGGAAACCGGAGTATCCTGGAGGAAACCCACGCAGGCACAGTGAGAACATGCAGACTCCAGGCAGGTGGTGCCATGGGATTCAAACTGACAACCTTAGTACCACTAGGCGGAAGTGCTAACCACTTAGCCACTGTGCTGACCACCAATATCCATCTTGCCTTGTTGCTAGGATGTTGCCAAGACACTCCCAGCTGTTACTGCTCACCCCCATCATTACAGAAGCAAGTGCTCCCCTGCACATGTATAGTCCACTAGCTCCTCCATTTCAGAACTACTGTTAGAGGGGGGAGAGAACGAATGGGTTTAAATTGGCTGAGAGTGTCTTAGCAACAAGGCAGGCTGGGATGATGCAATCTCTGGGAGTTTTTCAGCCAGGCTTCGGGAAGTACAAAAATGGCCTACACCTACAGCAAACGCATTATTTAATATCTGTCAAAGCTGCAGTTTGTTTTTATCTCCAGGCGTCTCTTAGCTTGCATAGGCAGTTTTTTGGTAGAGATGAACTAACCCTGTAAATGCCCTTTGTCTTGGGGTACCATTAAAGGGCAATTTTACTTTATAACTCCCCTGGCAGTGGGCGCTCCGCTCTTATTTCTGATGCTCCAGGTTGTGGATGGACCCTCGGCATTCCCGCCTACACTACAGGACTGCTGGCCCTGCTTTGTATGTGACAACAGAGTGTGATTGGCAGATGGAGAGCTGAGAAGTGGCTTCAAGGGACCAATCACATGGAGGAGGAAGCCTGCGGAAGGGAGGGATAAGTGTAAAGCTGACCATACACGTATAGATCTTTGTTTGGGAATTTTCGTTTCAAGAATATTAGTTTGCTTTTCTAATCGTTAGTGGGGTCAAATCGATGTTTGATTTCGACAGCAGTGGCGGGAAGGAAAACTTTTCTCGATCAAACTAATATTCAGCCAGTATATGTGGTTATCGTTCAGAAATGACATTCGTTTTCAACTTAGATATTAAAAGCAAAAGACAAATTTCGAACGGCATTCATTCACTGAATGTGTCGTACGAATATTCTCGTCCGAAAATCTACATGTGTATGGCTAGGTTCACACCTATGCAGTTTGCATGTGATCCCTTTTGCAGTGCGTTTTTGATGCATTTTTCTGGGGTTTTTTCCCCAAAAACTCACTACATGCATTTCTGCAGCGGCTCCATTGAAGTCTAGTGAACCAAAGACGCAACATTTTGCATGTAAAAAAAGACCCTGACTAAATGGACGGCTGTTCGTTTCTGCAAAACGCAACGGAAAACGCACTGGTGTGAACGAAGACTAAGATGGGAAAATTCGAAGAGGCGGGAAGGAAAACTTTGCTCGATCAAAAAAATTTTTGCCCAGTATATGTGGTTATCATTCAAAAATTGTCTTTTGCTTTTAACATTCGAGTTTAAAATGAATGTAATTTCTGAACGACGTTCACCGAATGTTCAAAGAATTTTTGTACGAATAGTCTCGTCCGAAAATCTACATGTGTATGGCCTGCTTAAGAGCCTTTTTTTTTTTTTTTATGGTTCCCCCAGAGAAAAACGAGCATTAACCCTTGCATTGCCGTGGGGGTCCCACTACTAGGGTAGGTCAATCATTATTTCTCCAGAGTTCAGCTTTAAGTGATCTCTTGTACAAGAGACAGTTCACATTCTTATGTTGAGGTTGGCTACTTTAGAATTCAGAATATATCTTTTACGCCCCATACACACTAGAGGAAAATCATACGAGGACCGATTGTCCCATAATCGGATCAAAGCTGCTCACGACAGTTCCGAAGGGACAAGCGCAAAAATTTTTCTCGTACGATACCAGACCGTACGGTTTTCGTTGAATCCGTTCAATAGCCATCCAAAAATACACTACATGACATCACTTTCGAAAATTCTTTCCTTTCGTACGAGAATGTTCGTGTTTTTTAGTAACTTTTTCACATTCGATGTAAGACTAGCAGGCAAAAAAAAACGGGCGATCGTTTGTCCGATATTCTCATGGTGTGTACGGGGCTTTAGGATATAACTTTCTCTATGGGTTGCTGAGCTTTGTACATCGTCGTTACCCTTTGCTTCGTATATATGACCGCTTGGTGTTGGTGGAGTTGGGCGGCCATGTCACGAGACACTGTGTCCTCGTATTGTGCTCTGTTGTGTCATCGTAGAGCGGCCCGGCCCGTGAATATTTCATGAGGCATCTCTTGCCCCGGCCTTTCAGCTCCTGTTCGCAGGATGTAACAGGATCTCCGTTTTGTTGCTTCTCTCGGCCTTCAATAACAGCCATCCTTTTTATAGAGCATTTACCGTGTTGGCGCCAAATGCCGGCAGCCCCGTAATCTTCCTGGCTCAGGCATCTTATAGTAAAGTCTTTTGCCTTTGGCACAGCTGGTTAAAGTCCAACGCCGCCTTTTGGAGTATAGAGTAGAGGTCGGCGACCTTGGCACTTTAGCTGTTGTGCAACTAAAAGAGATATTGTAAGACTGACAACCACAGACATGAATCCTAGCGGCACGATGGGGTTTGTAGTTTCAGCTTGGCTGGAGTGGTGTGATTAATAAACAGAAGATGCTATACAATAAGTCCTCAATAAAAATATGTGCAGTCCAAAAAAATTTTTTTAATCAAGTTCTTCTCAAATGATATTGTGTTCAAAAATCCTTCAGAAACTTCCTCCGATAATATTCCTAAAAAAAAAAAGAAAATATTTACATAGTGCATTATCTTTTTGAATCAAATAAATTATAATGACTTCATTCAGGTGGATATCCAATCACATTAACAATCAGTGAAAACGTGAATAAAGTGGAAAAAAAAAAACTGTGAATCCAAAACAATGAAATATCACTTTGAATCACTCTTCAGTGCTCTATTCAAACTGGCACTGTGTTGCTTCTAAGTGCAGTAAGGAATGCATACCCTTACCAATATTCCAAAAAACAGACACTTTTATATCTTTCCAAAAGATAGGTGGGAGACAATCCTCCTATGGATCTTTACCCAGTTAAAACTGCCTTCATAATATCATCAGGATCCAAAAAGCCTTGAGATTCCATATATCCCCATCAAGCATATAAGTGAAGTGGTGTGATTGCCTGCCCCTAGTATAGAGGAAGAATAGGGTAAGAAAGGGTTACAACCCTATTCAGATTGTTATGGGTCTCTGTGTCCCCATTTGACAGATTTCCCCTTACTTCCTGTCCAGCAGGTGTCAGAACAGGAAGAGAGGGGAAATCTCCCCATTAGCATTTGAAATGCAAAAAAGTTCTTGTTTTTACCGCTCTGTCTATAACTGGAGAAAACCATTGTGACTGCATTTGGGGTTAACCCCTTCCTGACTGCAAGCCTCAGATTGTGATAGCTACAGTCTCAGACTTAGCCCAGGTTCAAACTGATGCGGTGCGGAAATTGCAGCGTTTTCTGTGTGAATTCGGCACTGCATCAGAATCGCACCCTGTTTATGCGAACGGCTGCGGGTGTGTATGTTGAGTTAACAACACCCCGAAAGCGGTCTGCAAAACGCAGTGCAATGTGCAGAATCGGATCGCATAGATGTGAATAATCATGCGGAACCAAAAAAGAGTCCTGCACGTTTTTGGTGCGGTGCGAATAGAGCCATACAAGATGCGTGGCTCCAATCGCACCGCCCACAAATCACATGTGATTTGCACAGGAATGCGGTGCGGTTCCTGTGCGAATCACATGCGTTATACCGCACGAGTGTGAACCTAGCATTAAGGCTAGGTTTGCATTTGACCAGTTTTGCACTGTGTTTTTGCACCTGAGTTTTTTTTTTTTGTTGCTAGGAAGATTTAAAACACAAAACTGCAATACTTGCTTTTCTACAGTGTTTCCATTGAAGTCTATAGAATGTGAACCTGGGCTGATACCTGGGAACTAGTCAACATCATTCCTGATCATGTGATCACCAAGATAGCCAATCATGGTAATCACAAGACTTGTTTACAGCCAATTGTGATGGTCACATGGGGTTCGTTTACAAACAAATCTTCCGGCTGCTGCTGTCTCCCTCGCAGCCGAGAGCCTCAAGAGACACTGCTCTGATCCGTATACATTACCAGGCCAGGCAGAATCTGAACCCATCTTAGTTGTGGTTGTTAAGTTGCAGCTTGAAAATACAAATTTATTAACCTCCATTTTTTTTTCTTGTCTTACAGCGTCACATTATCTCTGGAAGCCAAGTTAAATTTGTTGCATAATTACATGACGGTCACCTGGCTTTCTCTGCCATGCGAGACGCAGGTATGCTCGGGGGTCAGACATTTTAAAAGGATGAAGTGGGATATAATCCAGAGAAAGATTCGGGTAGACTGGGGCCCTAGACAAGGTTGCCCTGCCCCTGATAGATTTTGTTCTGGAAATGAGATGGGGAAAGTCCTCACCTCACTGCGGGAACACAGCACTGTATACTGTATGTAGCTGAGCCTATACAGTGCACGTTAACCGCTCTGGAAGGTTTTACCCCCTTCATGACCAGGCCGGTGTTTGCTATTTAGCACTGTGCTACTTTAACTGGTAGTTGCACGGTCATGCAATACTGTATCTAAATGAAATTTATATATTTTTTTTCTTTTGGTGGTATTTGACCACTGTGTTTTTTATTTTTTGCTATATAAACGAAAAAAAGACCCACATTTTATATAAAAAAAACCTACAATATTTTCTTCTATAAAACATATCCAATTAAAAAAAAATTGAATTTCTTCATAAATTTAGGCTAAAATGTATTCTGCTACATGTCTAAAAATCCCATTAAGTGTATATTGATGGGTTTGCGGGAAAAGTTATAGCATCCACCAACTATGATATATATATATATATATATATATACACTGGAATTTTTATTTTATTCTAGTAGTGAGGTTAGTCAGCGACTTATCGTGAAACTGCGGTGGGCAATCTGACACTAAGTGACAAGGGGAGGGAAATGACTAACTGACGTTAATACAGTGATCAGTGCTAATATTATACACTGTCACTGTACTGATTATTATTATTATACAGTATTTATAAAGCGCCAATAGTTCGCTCAGCGCTGTACATTACAAAGGGGGACAGAACATGTGACAGAACAATACCAATACAATGCAAAACATGAGGGGATTGAGGGCCCTGCTCTTTCTGACACCGGCTGGGAAGGGGTTAACACCTAGAGCAATCAAGGGGTTAAATGTGTGCCTAACAATGTGTAATGTGCTCTTTTTTTACTCCCTGCTTTGCAAGGAGAAAAAAAAAAGGCACATTGCTGCTGTCTGTAGAGAGCCGAGTTCGCTCAGCCATAAACCATTGGCCGGGACCCGCCGATCGGCTTGTGCTGCAGCGAATGCCAGCACAGTCTTCCGAGTTTGCATGCGTGAGCGGACCCAGAAGAAAGATGTGACATACGGGTATGTGGTTGTGCCTTATGAAGCAGACCTGCTGCAGTAAATTTACTGTGGTGGGTCAGCAAGCTGTTGATTGTTAAATCTTTTTTTTTTTTATATATATAATATATACCAAACTTGTCATAATTGCCTGCTCTGAGCAATGGAATTGTACAGAGTGGCTCTAAACCTCCTCATCTCAGATCCCCCGCCGGTGCCTGGCTCGTTCTCCCTTCCAAGTGCACCCATAGCAAGCCGCATGTTATGGGGGCACTCATGTGGGCTTGATCACGAGCCACACTGCCTGCATAGACCTAGGTATGATTCACTCACTCTTTGTCCTGGTAAACACTGTCACCTGGACAGAGAATGGTGAGCACTCCAGACTTTTAGAACAGTAATAGAAGGGAAATCTCCCATGGAGTACCGCTGTTCTGGTGACAACTTCCTAAGAGGGGATTTTTCATTTCCTTTCACTTGTGTTTTGTCCTTGGAACAGGAAGTGAAGGGATATAAAACAACCCTCCAGCACTCACCTTTAGTTTTATTCATGTGTTGAAACTGCATTATTCGATAATTACGTGACTCAGTTGTCCTTGTATATACAAATGTGCACACATGACAGACGTGCGAATAACAATCCATTCAAAGGTTATAAACATAAAATCCACAAAGCTGTAGAAATCCTCCCAGGTATCGTAAACAAGCAGTAAACTTTATGGGCAAAGATGTTTGTTGGTACAAGTACACAAGATAATCAGCTTGTTGATGTGTAAAGGAACCCTTGAATGCACAAATTAGTTCTTCACTCTCATAAAATAATACTTTATTATGAAAACATGTAAAATAAGTTATTTATATTAACCTCTCGCCTACCGGGCACTTATACCCCCTTCCTGCCCAGGACAATTTTCAACACTGTTGCACTTTGAATGACGATTGCGCGGTCATGCAACACTGTACCCATATGACATTTTTAGAATTTTTTTTTTTACACAAATAGAGCTTTCTTTTGGTGGTATTTACTCGCCGTTGGGTGCGTTTATTTTTTTTGTGCTATAAACAAAAAAGAGCAAAAAATGTAAAAAAAAAACAAAACATTTTCTCTGTTTCTATTATAAGATTTTGCAAACAGGTAGTTATTCTCCTTCACTGATGTGCGTTGATGAGGCTGCACTGATGGGCAGCACTGATCATCAGTGCCAATCCATCCTCTGACAATTGCCTGTTAGCGGCAGTATTTTGTACTATGACAGTGTGAGGAAAATGCAGCCAATAACTGGCAACTGCATTTACCCGGTGATCTGCTGTGTTATTGCTATGTTATTAAGCATATCTAGTAAAAACATTAACAAAAAAATCTAATTTTGTTGGAAAATCCCAATACGTGTCAATTAATTGGTTTACATGAAAGCTATAGCGTTTACAAATGGCGGTATATGTACTGGTCTTTTTTTATTTATTTTTTTGTTTTACTAGTAATGGCAGCGATCGGTGACTTATAGCGGGACTGCTGCAGACATTCTGAATCTGGGGTGGGGAACTGACTTTGTGTCACTGACATCCCCAATGACACAAATACAGTAATCAGTGCTAAAAAAAAAAAAAAGCACTGACACTGTACTAATGGCACTGGGCAAGAAGGGATTAACATCAGGGGCAATCAAAGGGTTAACTGTGTGTGTTTTACTTGGGGGCGGTATCTGTGTGCTTCACTGTAAGCACACTGCTCTGGATAGCTGTGCTGTGCACAGCCATTCAGAGCAGTGTGCCAGAGCTGACATGGAGGTGAACTGTTGGTAAACAAAACAGTTCTCCTTCCCTTCGGAGATCTTCAGAAATCAATGGGCGCCGGTGAGTAATTACTGGCCGGAACTCAGTGATTAACAGCCGTGGCCGCAAATGACGGCTTGGGTAGGGCGCGTCTACCCCCTACCCGGAAATGAAAAATCTTTATCATATATATATATATATTACATTATTTATATAGGGCCAAAGGGTTTGCTCAGCGCTGTACAGTAGCAAGGGGGACAGAACATGAGACAAGACAGTAACAATACACGAGGGGTTTGAGGGCCCTGCTCTTTTGAGCTTACAATCTTTTATATATATATATATATATATATATATATAAGATTTTGCGCACCCGTGCCGCCCTGTAGCAGTATTTCTGCTATAGGGTGGTCGGGAAGCGGTTGATGAATGAATTGTCCATCTTGGCAAAGGCACACATCTCTGCATTGACCAGCCTAAAGACCATTACTGTTGAAATGTGTCAGAAGTGACGCTGTGTGTGACATCACCACAGGGTGCGCTACCTAGATATCCCCAACCATATTATGGGCAGTGCTGCACAGGGATCCTTTCCACGACGGTTTTTTATGATACCTGTGGGATGGAGTTATACAGCTTTGTGGATTTACAGTTTACACCCCGTGAATGGATTATCAGCACTTCTGTCCTGTGTGCACATTTGGATACATGATCAGGAGAATGAGTAATGTAACCAACTTATTCCATGCGGTTTTATCAGATGAATACAAATGGAGGAAGATCATTTTTATGCTTGATTAACAAGTGATCTCAGCAGCTACCTAAACATTGGATAATATCTCCCTGTCCATTTGCTGAAAAAAAATATTCATTTAATTTAGAGGAAATTAAGGAAAATCTCACCAATGGAGAAAAAAAAAGCTGTCAGGTTTTTTGCCATTTTCTATCCAAAACTTAAAGGATAGGTTCACCCTTTGTAACATCTTTGGACGACCTCCATTCCCCGTTTTGACAGCTAGTGAGGGATTTTCCCCGCTAGCTGTAAAACTGGCTGTGCAGGGCTCCACCCACACGGCTGTGTCACTCATTCACAGTATTCTGTAAATGAGAAAACTACAAGTTTCGACTACCATTTACACAGATATACTGACAGGTCTGCAGGAGTCCTGCATGGCACCAGCAATCTGCTGATCGCTGGTGCAGTGCTTTCCGGGCTTCAAAAAAATTGTAAATGCACATTTTTTTTTTTTTACCTGCAGAAAAAAAAGTGCATTTATAATTTTTTTGTTAAAAAGTGAACTCCACCTTTAAATACTTTAACAATCCTGCATGCCTAATAAAGTGGCCTTTAGCTGTGTAGAGTATGAACAGACTGACGTGCATTAGGCAAAGGTTGTTTTTTTTTACCTTAATGCAACAAGGTAATAAAACCTTCTGCCTTTAGAATCACTTTATTAAAGAGTGACCATCTGAGATTAATCATCTACTATAATATCTGTATATCATAGTATATGATATATCTCAGAAAGTCACTCTTTATTAACCCTTTGAGGACCGTAAGATTTTGGAACACCAAAAGAATCCATTTTTTTGTTTTTAAAGTTTGTACACTTCAGTTGCTGTAACTAAACCATTTCATGAAATAATTGGCACAAAGCTAGATCCATTTGTTGTTTGTTGATAACTAATATTTTGACTCAAAAAAAAAAAAAAGTTTTAAGTTCTTAATCAGATGATACAGGCAATTCAAAACCTGGGACAAATACATCCCTTGGTCCTCAAAGGGTTAAAGTGGTTCTAAAGGCATTCGGTTTTGTGTCAAGAAATTACACTTTTTTTTTTTTTTTTTATGGCTGAACTGGATGGATTTTTGTCTTTTTTCAGCCAGACTAACTATGTTTTACTAACCTGATACCCGTTTTTCTACAAAATGCTGATTCTTTTGTCTCTGTACAATAGGCTCCTCTCGCCCAGCCGGAGTCACCAACGGCATCTGCTGGGGACGATGCGAGGTCTGCCGCAGAATCTGGAGAGTCGGACAAAGAGTCTGTGTGCAGCAGCTCGGCAAGCAATGGAGGCAGCAAGAGCGGAAAGGAGAAGGACAAGGAAAAGGACAAGTCCAAAAAAGAGAAAGATAAGGAGAAAGACAAGAAGAGAGCCGATTCAGTGGCCAACAAGTTGGGCAGTTTTGGCAAGAGCTTGGGGAGCAAGCTGAAGAAGAACATGGGAGGACTGATGCATAGCAAGGGCGGCAAGTCCGGCATGACCAATGGACAGGGCGACACGCTTGAAAAGAAAAAGAAGGGTTCCCTCAAGGGTCGGAAAGGGAGCAAAGAAGACTCCTCCCAAGGGGACTTGTCTACGTCATCTGAGAAATCTTCCGTCAAATCCACAACTGACAAAAGCCAGGGCGACCCTTACAAGTACAGTAACGATGTCAAGTTGAGTCTCAGCATCTTACGGGCGGCCATGCAAGGTGAGCGCAAGTTTATATTCGCCTGCCTGTTAAAAACTAGCGATCGTCAGCCGTACCAAAAGCAGATGATCCAGAGGTATCTGGCCGATGCCCAGGAGAGGTTTGTAGCGGAGCAGAAGCAGCGAGAGGCAGAGAAAAAGACTCTGATGAACTGCGGCGCAGCCAAGCGGTTGGAGCAGGACATGTTGCAACCTAAAGGAGACGATTTGCTTCCGTTGCCCACCTACGCCCAGGCAACTGGTAACTATGGAATGGCGGGCATGGACTATGGTGTGGGCGTGAAAGGAGCACTACCTTCCAGCTACTCTGGAGGATTTACCATCCCGAGACCTTCCCTAGTGAATGCGGATGGTGCTCATAGCTACCAGGACAATAGACGGCAAGTCGCAGGTGGTCCTTGTAACAGCATGCCCTCTTACGTCACTCTCCCCCGGCAACCCGTACAGGGTCGGCTCAACGCCTACCATGCTAGCCCGCTACAAGTGGGCGGCCTTTCTCCCTCAGAGACTGAGCTTCCTCCGGTGTACCCCGAAGCCATCGACCAGACGGTCTGCATCATGCACAGCAACGGCTACAGAGAATACACAGACCCCACCTCCCTGTCCAGATCCGTGAACTCTGACAGCAGCAAAACCCGGACACACTATAATGTCCAGCAGACCAAGTGTAAGCAAGTTCACTGCACTTTTTACGGACATCCCGAAACGGGGAACTACTGCTCGTGCTGTTACAAGGAGGAAATGAGGCGGAAAGAGAGGGAGAAAGAGGCTTTAATTCACAGGTTCTGACGAGCTAACAAACCTCGTGTGTTTGACTTGTATTCCACAAAGTGTTCCAGCAGGGGGCAGCAAAGGGGAGGATGCAATAGTGTTGATCGGACTTCTCCTTCATGTGTTGCCTGGGTGCTTAGATCTCCGTCTAGAGTACGTTCAAACCAGCCGATGAAACTTTGGAGGGTGTTCCGGGAC